>NW_007249193.1:82470-87276 GCF_000164805.1 Carlito syrichta
AAAAAAAAAAAAAAAAAAAATCAGCGAAAGGAAGAAAGGAAAGAAAGAAGAAAGGGAGGGAGGGAGGAAAGGAGGCTAGGCATTTAGTATCCAACACCTCTGACTTTTTCTAAGTCCAACCTCCAACATATGTAAATGCCAGTTTCTAACGAAGAGACCATAGGAATCTGGTCTACACCACAGGCTTAGGTTCATTACTATAGGCTTAGAGGCTGAAGGAAGCGGACCTCTCAGGACCTCTTACCAACCAGGGAGTTGAAGGAAGTCACTGGAACACAAAAGGAGGCAGCTGGTATAGGATAGTGCACGGAATTTTAAGCTGGAGATGTTACATTCAGGCCCAGCAGGGCTTTAACTTTGGGCTTGACTTTTGACTTCCCTGCACCTCAGCTTTCCTGTCTACAAAATGGAATACTATCAGCCCCTTCCAGGGCATGCTGGGCGGATGTAAAGAGAAACAGCATGTGGAGGTGCTTTGTGCATGGGAACATGCCTTGTGGATGTTATTTCTTATCCAGACCCAAGGGTGCTGACGCTATTATCCTTACTATTTGAGTTTTCTTCTCACCCACAGCAGCCCTGACCCTGAGCCAGGGGGGTGGGTCACTGCCCTCAGGGAGAGTCTGGCACCGGGGCTCCACTAGTCCTCGCTGCTACCTGTTTCCTCATCCCTCTGCAAAGCAGCCTCCAATGAGGAAGCCAACTCAGAATGTGTTTTGTGTAGTATGTGGAAATTATCTCAGCCAACCAAGAAGGAGAAAGAAGGAAGAAGAAGGAGGAGATGCAGCCGCCACCGCCAAAGCCTCCTGGGGAGCTCACAACTCTAGAATAGTTCTTCCTGAGCTCTGCGGAGGCCTTGCCACCAAGGAAAATGCCGGAAAAATGCCGGCTAATTTCAGAGACTCCACGTTGGTGGGCCAACATCCCAGGGAGAATGAGCAATTATGATTTCCATCTAAGCAACATACGCTGTTTGCTGGCCTCTTTCGAACAGCTGTAGGTTAGATGCTGTTAAGATTGGTCTCCTTCTCTCCTCCATATTTCAGAATTCAAATTAAACTAAAATAACAGCACCTGCTGAACAAAAACCCCATTGGAAATGTGTCCTCGTACACAATTACTGTAGGGAGGCTGGTCACCATTGTTACCCGCCTATTCTTCCTGAATGGGAACGGCAGCAAAGTTTCCCAGGCAGCTGCAGCAATTCAATTGTATAACTAGAGCTGGCCCTGCGCCAACCCTCAAGAACTCAAGTGGCACCAAAAGATACTATATTGATTTGCAATCGAACATAATAGGCCATCAGCTTAATTATTACTGAAGTGACAAGGTTCTGGGTATTTCATATTTATATTTCAGGGCCTGTGAAGGATGAATGTAAATCTTTTAAATGCACGGATTTGCATATCTTCAGAAGGGTTGAGTGCTCTTATTACATTCATAGCCTTTGAAAGACCAAAAGGACTGGCTATTGAACTCAGGTTGACAGATCCCACCAGCATTTGCTTGGATGAAGAGACAAAAGGCATAAAATGGAAATTGCTTTTAGTCCAAAAAAAAGAAAAGAAAACCCACCACTCAACTTCATCAAGGCCTCCCTCTTTAGGGGCCTTCTTAGGGAAATTGGTTATAAGTCTTATTGGGGACAGAGGCATTTGGACATTGAGAAATGAAACCAATGACTTCATAGACCCGTGAGGTCCCCTCTGCTTTCCCCTCCCCAGCTTGTTCCTGGTCTCTGCAGAGCTCTGGTCAGTAGATTCTTATAAGCCACAGAGATGTGAACAAGGGAGGGATGTGGACAGATGTTCACTCTCCAGATGTCTACTACACACATACACGGCACCGAGACCAAACAGACAAAGACAAATGGCCTCCTCTTTATCTACTCATCATATCTACTCATCATAACCAACCCTCCTCCCTACACCATTTCTAATAGGACCTGTTACCCTAGCAAGATATTTTAAAACCATTCCAAATTTCTCCCTATCCCTCACCCTCCAGAGCCTATAAATCATTGCATTTGACAGAACCCTCCTCTTAAGGCCTCCTTGGGTTTTGCTCTCTGTCCCATTTAGTCTTACTTCTGTGGTCTCTGTCAGGTCTGGACTTTCTTTCTTTCTTTCTTTTTTTTTTTTGACTTGGAGTCTCACTCTGTTGCCCAGACTGGAGTGCAGTGGCATGCTCCCAGCCACTGCAGCCTTGACCTGCTGGGCTCCGTGATCCTTCCACGTCAGGCTTCCAAGTAGCTGGAACTACAGGCGCGCGCTACCACGCCCGGCTGATTTTTTGATTTATTGTAGATATGAGGTCTCACCAAGTTGCCCAGGCGGGTCTCGAACCCGCGGGCTCATGCAATCCACTCACCTCAGTCTCCCAAAGCGCGGGATTACAGGCTGAGCCACCGAGCCCAGTTAGGTCTGTACTTTCATCCAGAGCACTATCCTCACTCCATGTCCAACCAAGTCCTACCCATCTCACCGTATAATGGAAACAGGACATTTGTGGCCTAGAGTGTTGGGGAGAAAGCAGGACTAGAACTAAGTTTGAAATGCTGCAATTTAAGAAACAGGATCATTTGGATTCACCTGCTCTGACACACACATATTATAGATGAGTAAACTAAGGACCAAAAGGGTAAGATTTACAAGGCTAAACTAGACTGTACTCATGAGTTGTTCCTGTCACATCTACCTGCCTCTATCTCACTGAATTGTATTCCATTCTCTACTCTGCCATCACAGAGCCTTTCTGAAAATGCTGGAAACTCCTGCATAAAACCCTTCCATAGAACTCAGAGGATAAATTTCAACTCTGTTCACTGTCGGGCCTCAGCCTTCATGCCAAGTCACCATTCCCTAGGTATACATGCCATTTCAGTTATCTTTCCCTGAATGCCTTGTTCTCCTTCTCAGTGGAGAGTCAACAGTCATCTTCCAAGATTCCCTTTAAAACATTGCTTCCTATTTTCTACCTTACTCGGATCCCCTCCCCAGCAAACCCATTTCACTCTCTTCATGAGTACAATATGAAAAGTTGTCATATTGTGCTTTCCTTAATGGCTTACACATCTGCTTCCACTTGGAGAGCATCACCATCAGAAAAGGTGACTTTAAATCAGGACCTAGGTCAGGATTTTAGGAATATTCAGCCATTGCTGTTAAATCTTCAGCCCTAGGAACCAGCAACCATGTGTTGAATGTCTATAACACGTGAGATATCATTCCAGGCACCTGAACCCAAAAAGTCCACGTGAGAACCCAATCCCAAGACCAAAGCACTACAATAAGCATAGTAGTCAATACTAATGACCGAAAGAATGGTTGAGACATCATGTCCTCAAAAAAAAGAGAAACAGGACATTTGTGGCCTAGAGTGTTCAGGAGAAAATAGGACTAGAACGAATCCTGAAATGCTGCAATTATGATGTGACAAGATCATTTGGATTCACCTGCTCTAACTCCCACATTTTATAGATGAGCAGATTGAGAATCCAAAAGGGAAGATTTACAAGGCTATAAGAATAATAGAAATTGACGCCCAAGTCCCTCTTCCTTCCATTACGCAAGGAGATGGTTAGGAACTTGGTTGGACACGAAGTGTGGAGAGCACTCCAAATGATAGTGTTACATCACCCTCACCATCCTCAGTAACTTCAGTCTCACCACCACAGCTATCACTTCTATCCCCCAGTACCACCATGGTCACCACCATCGATGTCTCCACCATTGTCAGTCGCTGCCTGATGGCCACTTTCCAACCTCACTCCCATCATACTTACTACCACCACGACTCATATCCAAAAGGCCTCTTGGGTTGGTGGAAAGAGAGGGTCCTTTTTTGTTTCCATTATGTTTGCCATTCTCCGTTCTACTCAGTTTTTCTGCACCACCTAGACAGCCCCTGTCCTTGCAGATCTGGGGCTCTGGCACAGGGCTATCTTGGCACTCCCCTCTACAGGCCCTTAAACTGAGAAGTTATTTCCAAGGGAGCTAGATCATAGAAAATCTAGGAAGGAAATTAAGAAGAGAGAGAGCATGTAAAATTTGGAAACCAGAATTCTCTCTACAAAGGTAACAGGACAGTAAGGGTTAAGATCTAATGCCTTGAAGGGGCTGGCTCAAGAACTGGAAGAGGAAGACTTTACCCAGATCAGGAAACCTAGGTACGTCCTCTAGGACACAGGGCACAGCTGAATCCCTCTTTCCCTGACTCTTGATGTCCTGGCCCGTTGTCTTGTTTTCTCACTTCCTTGTTGTCATATCAGGCTTCTGCCTTGTTTGCGGGGCGCCATGTGGACCCGCTTTACTGGCTTATGTCCTTTGGGAAGGGCCCAGCGCCTCCATTGGAATCATCCAGGAGAGAAATCCCAGGCTTGGCAAAGACTCAATCCCTGGAGTCCTCAGGCAGCAGCATCCCTGCAAGGGCCTCTCCTGCCAGGCTGTGCACAAAGGAAGGCATTATTCTGCGAGGAGGAGAGGAGCCGAGGAGGACCACCTGCTCAGGCAATTCTGTGATAAAAGGAAGTGAGGCTGGAAATTGGACAATTGTTACTAAGTAGCTGAGGACCCAGCTGAGTGGGGTTTTCTTTAATTTGGATGATAGAAGCCAGCTTTAAAGGCAGATGGAGATTTTTCAGAACCTAGGGGAGCAGGGGAGGGAGCTAGGCCCAGGAAAGGGTATCTCTTCACACCCTGTGAGGAGCCAGGAGGAGTGGGGTTCTTTCTTACAGGCATAGGAAGCATTTCACAGGTGTCAGTATTTATTCCCTGCTTCCTTTTTTTTTTTTTTTTTTTTTTGTGT
>NW_007249193.1:87566-88769 GCF_000164805.1 Carlito syrichta
GGAAGGTTGAGGCGGAAGGATCGCTGGAGCCCAGCAGGTCGAGGCTGCGGTGGCCGGGAGCGGTGGCCACTGCACTCCAGTCTGGGCGACAGAGTGAGACTCCAACCAAAAAAAAAAAAAAAAAAAGTACTGTCTCTGTGAGCACCTGGGAAGGAGGAAGTGTGCCCTAAGACTTGGTGAGGGTTCCCTGAGAATTAGTTTCTATGGACCAAACACTTTTTTCACTGCTTCCTAGGCTGGAAGACTGCAGGAATATCAGTCAGAGAGCGAGTAAATCTGGACTTGAAGGAAGCATTTAATAAAGTTTTTATCCTCGTGGAAAAGAGGAATGACAAGGCAATTAAGTGAATTTAGAGCTAGTTAGAATCTGTGATGTACCCAGCACTTACTGCGTGCCAAGTACCATAGTGGGTTTTCCATACATTGTGTCACTGAATCACTTCCTTGCCTGTTTACAGATGAGGAAAGTGGCTCAGAGGGATTTAATACTCTTGAATCCAGGGCAGCCTGGGAGGGTCAGTGCCACTGACTCTACAGCTCTTGTCTCTAGGCTAGAATGCAGCATGCTTACAATGCACACTGTTCCATCGTACTCAGACAGACACCCATAAACATGCTCCTGGTCACAGTCCCATACCACCCAGACTCCCATACGCACTGTGGGGGTGCATGCAGCACCCACAATGCTAGAGGTACAAACACACTCCCACTCCAGGGATGGCTATTGGAGGTCTTGTCTCCACCTGATGGATAGAGGTCTTCTCGTTCTGCAGCTCAAGCCTCAGAAAAAGTCACTGATCATCTGGGATAACACTCTAAAGTTCAGTAGGCTGGGCAGCATCTCAAGGCGTCCCGGGGGCTATGGGAAAGCAAGACAGAAAGACCCCGAGGGTCCCATGGGTCAAGTCTGCGTGCAGTTGCCCAGCGTGGCCCTGTGTTAGCAGTGTGACCTCAGGTAGTCCCTGCAACTCTCCAAATCCCAGTGCCCTCTCGGTGAATATGAGGATAGAAATTCCCACCACAGAGAATTGCTCTGAACATTGGGAGTCCTGAGACAGAGTTGGTACATAGTGCCTGTGCCGGCCCAACCAACTCTGCCACGTTCCCATGCTGCCACCTTCTGATGCCAAAGCTATCTCTGTGGCACGCTGCACTGCACCTTGTCAACAGCCCCCAGGGAAAAGTAGGTGGCAGAAAGTCGGG
>NW_007249193.1:88789-115306 GCF_000164805.1 Carlito syrichta
GAGAGGCAGGGCTGACAAGGCGAGGATTGTTTTTCTCCCCTGGTGTGAAGCATGTTGACTTGCTGTTGATAGATGGTGGGATGATATTAATTAGAATGCAAGCAGGTGTGAGGGCGCCTCTTAGAGTTGCTCTCCCTGGGGGGAGGGGAAAGCATCCGGCTCTGCTTTGTAGCCACCGTGGGAAGAGTGTCCTGCCTGTTGTCCTTTCTTTTCCCTCTGTGTGACTTGGAGGACGGGGTGTACATTTCCTTGTCACTGGAAGAGGCAGATCACAGGAATAGAGCATTGGGCTCCCCCGAGGAAGCAGAACCAGACTTCCCGTCCTGATAGGTGAGGTGAGGGGAGTAGCACAGCCTCTTACCGCCTTTCCTTAAGCCATGAGGGTGGCAAAGGTTCTGCCTTTGGAGACTGAGCTCCATGAGGCAAGTGCTTTTCTGCTTCCTGCCAGTTCTGACTCCGATAGGCAGGACTGAAGTACCAAGGACTTCCCAAGAGGGAGGAGTCAGATGGTCCAAGGCAGAGCCCACAGGGAAGGGCTGAGACCAAGCATCACAAAGCACAGTGCAGGGTCTATGTCCCATGGTCCAGGGCCTGGATTTTGAATTGGGGAGAACTTAAGACCAGAGCAAGGGGAGAACAGGGATAAGAAAACTGGGTGTCGGGTGGCCTCTGTGCACAGCTGAGGAGCACACCCAGCTGAGCTCTGTGGTCAGAGAGTTCCCCTCACCTGGATCATGCTAGACTGTGGGAGGGTACAGATGAATTCTTTCATTTGTAATCTCTTCCTCTTGCCTCTTCTTGTGAGAATGGGTAATTCCTGAGTTTTCCCAGTTCAGAGATGCTAGTATTGGCGATGACAGGAATTACTGAGGATCCCTGCAGTCAGGTGACATGACAAAATGGCAGAACTGAGATTCAAACACCTCGTTCACACAAGTTGAAACCCTGAGCCACTCCATTCCCTGATACTTTCTTTGAACAGGAGTCAATAAGACATCTTGAGAGCAAGCCCCTCCGCTGCCCTGCCTCTGCCAATGCCCCAGGGAAAAAAAAGGGGACTACCTGTGGAAGGAGAGAAGAAAGAATACAGGACAAGCTGCAGGCCCAGGAACTGTTGGTGTCTGGGCTCAGAACTCCAACAACAGAACCTAATCTTCAACTTCTGGGGCTTTGTTTACTTGTTTGTCGAAAGGAATAAATGAGATTATGGAATTTCCCTCCCTCCATTTCTTCTTTTCTTTTTTTCACTTCTTCTTTCCTTCCAAATTTTCCTCCTCCCCCAGTTACAGGGATAATTTGGCAATCTGCATTTTGGCTTCTTAAATATGTGTAATCATTTCTCTCCCATCTGACCTGTAAATAACAGCTTTAATGAGAATTGTTGGGAAACATTCTCTAGTGATGGCAATGAATTATAATGCAAATTGGACCAAGATCTCCTGCAGACCTAATAGTTAGAACAGTTAACAATGAGGATGATTTTGGAAGTGTTGAAAAAGAGATAAAGTGAAGCAGTAAAGAAACTCCTGCAGATCCAAACAGTCACCTTCTGTGTGTGCTATCTCACTTAGCAAAAAATGTGTTGATCAAAGAAGGTCAAAGTCCTTCCAATAATGCTGTGAAGATGTGTCATACCCTTCGAAGACAATGGGCAATGTTGTCCCAAACTTGTTTCTGGAAATAAACAGTCAATTCAAACAAATAGGACAATGTTTCCAAATATAATTTTTTTTATGGGGAAGATATTTATACTCTTTATGTTTTTAGAGTAATTTTAGGTTCATGCAAAATTGAGCAGAAAGTACAGAGAGTTCACATATACCCCCTCCTCCCACACATGCATTTTCTCCCCACTATGAGCATCCTTAACCAATAGTACCTTTGATCCAATTGATGAACCGACCATGACATATCATTATCATCCAAAGTTTATGTTGTAAATGAGGTTTCACCCGATGTGCATTCAATGGATTTTGACAAATGTATGATGACATATATCCGCCATTATACAAAATTAGTTTCACTGCCCCCAAAACCCACCTATTTGATCCCTTCCCCCCTTCTAACCCCTGGCAAACACAGATTGTTTTATCGTCTCCATAATCTTGTCTTTTTCAGAATGTCATACAGTTGGACTCATACAAAATATAGTCTTCTCAGATTGGTCTTTTCCACTTATGCATTCCAGTTTCCTCCATGTCTTTACATAGTTTGATAGCTCAATTTCTTTTATACACTGAATAATATTCCACTGTCTGGATGTGCCACAGTTTAATTATCCATTCATCTACTACAGGATATCTTAGTTGCTTCCAAGTTTTGGAAATTATGAATAAAGGTGTTGGAAACATACACGTGCAGGTTTTTGTGTAGAGGAGTTCTCAGTTTCTCTGGGTAAACAGCAGGAAGAGCAATCACTGGATCATATAGTCAAAGTATGTTTAGTCTTGTAAGAAACTGCCAAGCTGTCTTTCAAAGTGGCTGTGCTGTCATGCGGTCCCACTAGCAATGAATGAGAGTTCCTGTTGTTCCATATCTTCACCAACATTTGGAACATTCTGGAATATGGCTATTCTATAAATACAGTGGTAACTTGTTCTAATTTGCATTTCCCTAATGATATGTGACATGGTGCATGTTTCCATATGCTTATTTTCCATCTGTATATCTTCATTGGTGAGATGTCTTTTGATATCTTTGATCCATTTTTTTATTGGAGTTGCTTTTTATTTTATCGTTGAATTTTAAGAGGTCTTGTGTATAATTTGGATAACAGCCCTTAATCAGATTTGTATTTCGCAAATATTTTCTCACAATCTATGTCTTGTCCTCTCATTCTCTTGACAGTATCTCTTGCAAACTGGAAGTTTTAAATTTTAATGAAATGCAGCTTATTATTTTTTTTTCCTAAATTCTATCTTTGGTCTTGTGTCTGAAAAGTCATCATCAAACTGAAAGTCATCTCGATTTCTTATTTCCTTCTATGTTATCTAGGAAATATGATTTTAATCTCAGACTTTTATTGGGAGATCTTGCTGTCTCTTTTTTAAAATTTCTACCTTCCAAGGCAGATTTTGTCACTATATTTTAGCTACTGGAAGAAAACCAAACAAAGCAAGGAAAAGTTCCTATTTTCTCAACCATAAAAACTCTGAAAACAGGAAGTTTTTTCATAGTTCCTTTGGTGACAAGATCTGGTCTTACCTGGGAGAAGATGATTGTCTTTATGTATTCTGTTTAGTCAGCATTCATACATTTTATGTATTTGATCATGTAATACTTGGTATGTCCTTTATTAATATTCTAAAATATTTTTAAGTGGAATTCTGTAGATGTGGACTATGTGATCTTCAGAGAGAGATACAAAGTTAGTGAGTTTCTGAGCAATAGTAAACAATGACAAAGGAAAGTTTCAGTGTTACTTTCATTGAAGAATCATTAGACCAAGATGGTCTTTGGTAGATCTAACCTACATTCCTTTTTTCCTTTCTTCCTCCCTCCCTCCTTCCCTCCCCTTCCCTCCTTCCCTTCCTTCTTTCCTTTCTTTCTCAAGTAGCTTTTGCTTTTGTATTGTAAATGATTGATTTAATAAGAAAGTGAGTAACCATCCATTTCAGACAAGATATTCTTTCTGGAATTAAACTGAAAGAATTGGATTGGTCTACACATATGCTAACTAAAATGCTATAGCGGTTGTTAGGACTAATAACAATACAAGTATCAGTAATGAAATTGGGGACAATTATTTCCTTGAGTTTAGTTTATTTGTGCTGCTGTAACAAAATATCTAAGACTGGATAATTTATAAAGTACAGAAATGTATTTGTTTGGGTTCAGGAGGCTGAGAAATCCAAGACCAGGGCATAGGCAGGTTTGGGTCCGATGAGGGCTACTCTCTGCTTCCAAGATGGTGCCTCGATATTGAATTTTCCAGAGGGGAGGAGAGCTGTGTTCTTACATGGTGGAAGGCAAAAAGGCAAAGGCTTAAAGCTGGCCGCATGAATCCTCCTTTATAAGGGCCTTAGTCTCATTTAGGAAAGCAGAGCACTCACAGCTTAATTACCTCTTAAAGGCCCCATCTCTTAATCCTATTGCACTGACAACACCAAAATTTTGGAGGAAACACTTTCAAACCATAACCGTTGTCTTGGAAAAGCTAATAGGAAAACTAAGAACTTACATTAGTCTTTGAAACAGTCAAACTTTTAGAGAAAACGTCAAAGAACAGGACCCAGAACTGAGCCATGAAGGAGAGAAAAGTTTCAAATAAGTAGATCATAATGGTCAGCTGTGTTCAAGAGTAGCCAGTTCTGAGACAGGCTAGGGTGGTTTTCTGCTGAAAGTGATAGTGTACTATGAGCCACTTCCGTTCTTCCGTCTTGCTCCCATTGTAGTTTTTCTCTCATTGTAGTTTTTCTTTCAGCTGTGAAGTACTGCCTCAGGATTTTTTGCATTTTATTCATTCCCAGGGGTTTCCAAAGAGGAGTGTACTGTTCCTTTTGTGTGTGTGTGTGTGTGTATGTGTGTGTGTGTGTTGGAGTCTCACTCCATCACCCAGGCTGGAGTGCAGTGGCATGCTCACAGCCACCCCAGCGTCGACCTGCTGAGCTCCAGCGATCCGTCTGCCTCAGTCTTCCAAGTAGCTGGAACTGTGAGCACAAGCTATCACGCCCAGCTAATTTTTGATTGATTGTAGAGACAACATCTTGCCATGTTGCCTGAGCTGGTTTTGAACCCATGGGCTCAGACAATCCATTCGTCTCAGCCTCCCAAAGTGCTGGGATTACAGGCTGAGCCGCCAAGACCAGCCAGGGTGTACTGTTCCTAAGTATACTTTAATACTTCAAAAATTAATAGATTAAAGAAATATCAAAAGCATATAAAAAATCCTCAAATGTAGGGAGATCTTTCTTAATAAGCAGAACTAGTTCTCCCTTATTAAATAGATACATTCCATTAACTAAGAAGGAACTTTAAAATATTATAATTCTTACTAAAAGGACAATGCATCTATCAACAAGGATTATCTGAGATCAGAAAAGAAATTCTAGATGAAAAATATAATCATGAAACATTTTTAAAAACCATAATGAATAAGTGAATAGTTGACTAAATATTGCAGAAAATTAAACTAGCATTGAACAGAGAAATTATCCCAGAATTTCAAAGAAATTAAGGCAGATGAAAAAGATGAGCTAAAAGATGATAAAGGTGAAGAATAGATTCAGGAGAAATAATCAATTTATAATAGGATTCCTGAAAGCAAAATGAAACATATGAAAGAGTAATGCAAAAATAGTAGACTTCCCTGAACAAAGGAAATAGACTTGTGCCAAATCCCTGACTGAGTGCCCAAGTAGAAATGATAAAAGGAGATATGCTCTTAGAGATATCCTGGTAACACATTTGAATTTCAAGGATTAAAAAAAATCTTGAGAATTTCTGGCCAAAAATGACTGAACACATGCCTTTAGTTTCACTTCCTCTTGAAATCTCAGTAAAATAAGAGTCAAAAAATGTTTAACGACAATAATTGAAAATGACAAAGAAAAATAGTAAGAACGACAGTAACAACAAAATGGGGGAAGCTGAGATGTAAATGGGAGAGTGTAACTGACACAGCCGACTGAGGAAAGCAGCATATGAGCTGCCAGCAGGGAGAAGCCAAGAAGAACACAATCCCTACCGCAGAGCCCTTGGACTCTCAGAAAGCAGTAGTTCCTGTACTTAGCGGGGTGGGGATGGGGATGGAGGGGGGTAAGAGGGAATGGTGTAGAGAAGAAGCTGAAGTAAAGATTTGTTAAAGTGTGTTGAGAATTTAAATGGCAGTATAAGCATTTACTATGCATTGTATAGCATTTACTTACACTACTATTTGCCTGTTTAGAGTTAGGCAAGTACATTTTTTAAATCAGCTAAAAAAAGTTGAAAGTGGTTGACTTTGTGGTGCAGGGCATAGAGAATAGAATGGGAGAGGGATAGAATCATATTATTTTAAGTTACAAGTCTTTTCTTTTCTTTTTTGAGTCGGAGTCTCATTCTGTCGCCAGACTGGAGTGCAGTGGCTGCTCCCGGCCACCGCAGCCTCGACCTGCTGGGCTCTGGCAATCCTTCCGCCTCAGCCTTCCAAGTAGCTGGAACTATAGGCATGCGCTACCATACCCGGCTAATTTTTTTGATTTATTGTAGAGATGAGATCTCGCCAAGTTGCCCAGGTGGGTCTCAAACCCACGGGCTCAGGCAATCCACTCACCTCAGCTTCCCAAGGCATGGGATTACAGGCTGAGCCACTGAGCCCAGCTAAGTAACAAGTCTTATAAAGTGATTCAGCTCTTCAAATTATCGTTATGCAGAAGAAAAAATAAAAGCCTAACTGAAAAATTCTGTAAATAATTAAGGAGAAGAAAATAAAATTTTTATTTTAAAAATAAAAATAATTAATTGGCAATAGTCTCTTGTTCTGCAATTCTAAATGCCAGAAGACAATGGGGGCAATGTGTATATCGTTTTGAAAGAAAATTATTGTAATAAAAAATTTCTGAACCAAGACAAAAACTGTCAATATATAAAAGCAGGAAAAATGACACAGAAAGTAAAACAACCACGTGTCTTTATTAAGAAAAAAAAATCTCAAGCAATTTTCTATCTGCCTGAGAAATTAAGAAAAATGAAGCCCTTGTATATGGGAAAAGTGTAATAATGAAGAAATGGATGATAAAGTTTGTAGCACTTCAAAAATAAACATTAATATTTGTAAAAGGTGAATAGAAAGCCTAATATTAATTTAAAAAGAAAGAATTCTAAAAGATGTAATATATTACAAAATTACATTTTTTTAGCATCTGAATTTAAAAGCTCATATTCAAACATATGTGCTATAGAAAAGAAATAACAAGTAAAATTATGTATGCTTTAATGTTTAAACAAATAGTATTTATTTATGCGCCAGACCTTGTAGAAGATACTAGAAATCCAATTTCTCTCTCCCAGTTAGTAGGGTTTATGGGTGAGAATGGGGTAGAAGGTTCAACAGGTAATGCTTACATGGTTCATGTGATAGAGAAACTAATTTTAGGAAAAACTGTGTAATCCTCATTAAAATAAAATACAGTGAATATTTTCCTAATGAGTAGAAAATTTAAAAAAAAATAAGAGGCAAAACTTATAAAGCTATCTATGTACTATATATAGGCAATGTCCTAAAATTAAGTTGATCTAGAGAAGTTCACAAGGGTAGAGGTATATTGAGCAAATGGAAAAAAAAAAGGGCAGAAATGCCTTTAGTACTATGAGAACTCAAATTAAAATTCATGAAACAACACATAAAGGAAGTAGAATGGTACTTAATATTGATTAGACAATATAATCTTAAATGAGGTTATTATAATTACTAATGTTAACTTAATAACAGCATTAAAATATTTTAAAAAGCTATTACAATTATGAAGAGAAATTGATGAAAGTACAATTGTATTGACAGATTTAAAGACACGTCTCATTTTTTCATAGTACAAATACTCAGCAAGCAAATGAAGTAAAAAATAAGTTGAATAAATTGCTTCAAATGATCTAAATGAAGAGTTGCATGTGCTACAAACAGAAAGCACATTACTTTCCAAAGTTCATGGTATTTTCACAAAAATATTTATATCCTAGGCCATAAAAAAAAAACCTCAACAAATTTTTCACTTTTGAAACCACACAGCCTATTCTAACAATGCAGTGCAATAAAATTAGACATTAACATAAACCGTAAAGAGGAAAATCTTAAATTCACTTGAAAATGGAAAACAAAAATTCTCTCTCCAAAATAACTTATATGTGAAAGAAGAAGTTAAAACTGAAACTACAAACTATTTTAAAAGTAATAATATTGCAGCAAAAAGTATAAAAACGTAGGGAGTGCCATAAAGAGAGAAGTAAATGGTTTTATATGCTGTTAAAAGGAGATGAAAGAAATCAAACAAGCTATGCATCCAAGTCAAGGAGACAAAACAGATAAGTAGCAAATCAAGTCTTGGAAAAGCTGTAGGTATATAAAATAAGAAATTAAATAAATAAGAGAGAAAACAGAGTTGGCAAACTCAACAGTTTTTTTTTTTTCATTCAATAATACTGACATACCTCTGGCAATGCAAATCAGGGAAGAAAAGATTGAAATAAAAGAGTTTGACATTAGAAATGAGAGAGAGAGTAAAACTTGAGATATAAAAGAGTTATTTCTAAATAACTCATAATACCCTGTATTTCTCTATGGAAAATCACTTAGACATCAGTAAAAAGTTGACCTGAGAAGACTTAAAAAACAGAATAGAGACTTTGGCTTTTGCTCTGACATGTAAAGAGCCCAGATGATGCCACACCCATTCTTATGAGAAAAAAGATGAAGAAATAGAAAATCAACAAGTTTTCTCAGATCCATCAGGGAATATAGTTGCAGGGAAAACTGCTGCCCCTAAATCTAGAAAGACAGATGAATCCAGAGACTCAAAGCTAAAATGAATGTACCTGACACAGAAGCTGCTAGAGTTAATAACTGGTAGGAACAATAAAATGGTATTGCTGATGAATTTCTGCAGGATGAGTATGAACTAGTTAGAGAATGAGAAACTCCTGGGCCTCAAGCTCAGAGGTTCCAAAATGCTCCTGAGTTTTCCCTCAAGAAACTACACAAGATTCTCAGAATACAAAGAATTTGGCTCTGGCACAGGAAGGGAAGAGTAACCATTGTGGAACACCCAGCACATTCTCCATTACAAAGGCCTCTTTTCTAGGAGGAAGGAATTTACCAGAGGCTTTTATCAAGCCTGGGGAAAGAAATTTCTCCCACTCCATGCACCTATAGCCTTCCTGTCTCACATAAATGGGGGGAAAAAAACTAAAACACAAATGAAGGTCACAGCTAAGAACATAAACTCACTAAAAAACTGAGATTTAATGGTAAGATTATAGAACGCTTTCCCTTCCACCAAACTTTATTATAACTCCAACAGGGATTCAGTATAATAACAATGGATTATAACTCAAAGTGCTGTGCAAAACAGACTCTGTCAAGGAAGTATTCATAGGCAAACCCAAAAACAATGGGAGAAATATAAGCAAGGACACTAGAGGAATTTGAAGCCTGTAGCACCTACATTAAACACAGCCCAATTTCTAGCCAGATTAGCACACATGCTTATATTACATCCTACTCATCTCAGCTTCTAAAGCATAACATGTCTGATTTTCAGCAAAAAATTACAAAAGTGAGCCAAAAAACAAGAAGAAAGATAGTCTTGTTAGAACCAAATTCAGCTATGACAGATGTTAGACAGGAAATTTAAAATGTAAAATAACCATGATTAATGCTTTAGGACCGTTTAGAAAGGGGAAACTATAGTATTTGTCAAAAGGAGAGATAAAGGGGTAAGGTTGAATAGGAGACACAAAGGAGCTATTTTAGGACAGTGAAACTATTCTTTTGAAACTATAATACCTAAAACTATGTATTTGTCAAGACCCATAGAACTTGATATCACTAAGGGTGAAACTTAATGTACTCACATAAAAAAATCATTTAGGAGATTTAAAATCCAAGATGGAATGCAGAATGTATGAAACAATCTGTTTTAAAAATATATGAAATAGCCTCACTGAACAGAATAGAAATAAAAAGGCACTGATCTAAGTAATTTTGGAAATGACTGGATCCTATAAGACTAAGGACAAAATAAATTGTACATAGTATTGTACTCTAGTTAATAAGCTTGTTCCCACATTTGTGACCAGTTGATAACAGCAGAGATAAGTCATGTTACCATCGTATGTATCCTTGATATGATATGATCAAAATAGTACTTTACCTCTGGGGTCTTTCTCCCCGAAACCCATGGCTCCAGTCTAATAAAAAAAAATCTGACAAATCTTGAAGAAGGGACATTCTACAAAATGTCTGACCAGCACTCAAAACTGTCAAGGTCATGAAAAACAAGGAAAGTCTCAAATGTTGTCACAGTCAAGAGGAGCCTAAGAAGATACAATTACTTAATTTAATGTATGGATGGGATTATGGAAGAGAAAAAAGACATCATTTCACTTGTGCCACTATTACAAAATACCATAGGCTGAGGAATTTATAAAGAACAGAAATTTATTTCTCACAGTTCTGGTGGCTGAGAAGTCCAATATCAACTTGCCAGCATCTTGATCTTGAACTACCAATAAATAAATTGTTGTTCTTTATATGTGACCCATTCTTGGTTTTTATATTATAGCAGCAGGAAGGGACTAACACAAAGGCATGTTGTGATTGCCTAGCAGATGGGTGGCAAGTAACTGAGATCTGAGAAATAAGAATATACATAGTAAATGCTTATTGTGAGTTTACTGTTTGACAGGCATTGTTAAACTATACTCTTGTGTAAGTAATCTCTTACAAGGCTGTATTAGGTAGTGCTTTGGGTCTGAATGTTTGTTTCCCACAAATTTATATATGTTGAAGCCCTAGTCTCTAATGTGATGGTATTTAGGGGTGGGGCCTTTGAGAGGCAATTAGGTTTAGATTAGGGTGTTAGAGTGGGGCCCTCTTGATGGGATTAGTGCCCGCATGAGGAGGAGGAAAGCAAGACCTCTTTCTTTCTCTCCAGGCGCATACACTGAGGGAAGGCCATGTGAGTTCACAGGCAGAAGGCAGTCACCTACAAGCTGGGAAGGGGGCCCTCACCAGAAACCAAACATGCTGGCACCCTGATCTCAGACTTCCTGACCTCCAGAACTATAAGAAATAGATAGGCAATAACAGGTTAAGGATCCCTTATCTGAAATGCTTGGGGCCAGAAGTGTTTTGGATTCCAGACTTTTCACATTTTGAAATATTTGAGTATACTTAATGAGATATCTTGGAGATGGGACCCATGTCTAAACATGAAATTCATGTATGTTTTATATACACCTTATACACATAGCATGAAAGTAATTTCATACAATATCTTAATGCTTTTGTGCACCCATCACATGACATCAGGTGTGGGATTTTCTATCTGTGGCATTATGTGGATGCTCAAAATGTTTCAGATTTTCAGATTAGGGATGTTTAACTTGTATTATTGCTCCCATTTTACAAATTTGAGAACCACATATAGTTGAAATAATTAGCTCAAAATAATGATGATTAATAAGTAGCAGAGGCAGGCTCTGAACCTACACTGTATGGCTTTAAAGTCCACAATTTAAACCACTTAAATCTCTTTCTCTCCTTTTTGTTGTTAAATTTTAAAAATAAGTTAAGAATGAAATGCAGTGTGAAGTAAATACCCAGTAATTAGAGTGGGAATTAAGGAAAGCTTAATGGCCAACTGAGACTATTACAGACAATATTTACTCTAAAAAGAAAGTCATGATTTTACATTTTTTTTTTTTTTTGAGTTGGAGTCTCACTCTGTCGCCCAGACTGGAGTGCAGTGGCCACTCCCCGGCCACCGCAGCCTCGACCTGCTGGGCTCCGGAGATCCTTCCTCCTCAGCCTTCCGAGTAGGCAGAATTACAGGCGTGCGCTACCACGCCCGGCTAATTTTTTTTTGATTTATTGTAGAGATGAGGTCTTGCCTGCCCAGGCGGGTCTCGAACCCGCAGGCTCAGGCAATCCACTCACCTCAGCCTCCCAAAGGCGCGGGATTACAGGCTGAGCCACCGAGCCCGGCTATGATTTTACATTTTATTAGAACAACTTTAATACAATTTTTTCAAAAATTCTCCTGCTCCAAGAGGTTACCCAAATTAAGACATATGTGTTAAAGCAATCATTTAACCAAAAACTCCTGTAAATATTATGGAGGAGAGAAAAATTAATGTTGTTTATTGTCTACTTAGAAAAAACATGAGAATAATTTGGAGAACAATAAAACTAATAAATTATCCAGTTACCAAATTAACATAAAGTCTATAGTATTGAGTAATCTGTCACAGAAACAAAGAACTGAGTATCACATGTTCTCACTCATAAGTGGACCTTGAACAATTATCATAATTCTATGGGAGAAGGATTGTCAATAGTGGGAAATTGCTGGGAAGTAGGGGGACTGGCAGTAGAAGGATTCTACCAAGGAGGGGGTCACACCTCATCAACAAGGGTACCCGTATAATGAAGATTTGTATACCTAACCCTGAATCGTACCCCTCTACTTTAAACTGTAGCTTCTCCATACAGTAGAAACAACTACTAAGAAATACATGAAGAAAAAATAATCACATTAACAATAGCAACAAAAGTATACAGTAACAAGAGCTAATCTTAATAAGAAATATAACGGATCTATCATACATATTACAGACAACTTGGGGACATAAAAGATGTTAATAAATCGGAGACATTCCATGTTTCTAGATTAGAAGCTTCAATATTTTAAAATGTCATTTCTCCTCCAATTAATTTATAAATATAATGCAATCTCAATTAAAATTTGATGAGATTTTTGTTTGGAACTTGACCAAATGATTCTAAAGTTCATTTAGAAGAATAATGGTGTTAGAATAGTCACAAAAAGACCAAGAAAACTGAGTGATGAGATTGACTTGCTCTACTTGAAATGAAATTATCACTGTGGTGTGGTACCAAAGTAGTCAGACAAATCCATAAAACTAAAAAGAAAATCTAGAAACTGAATTAAGTATGAATAATAATTTGATATATATTAATGGTGGCAGTTAAAATATTAGGACAAGAACCAACCATTTGTTAAGTGGATTATTTTACCAGATATGATTGGCAGCAAGTAATAGGCATCTGGGGAAAAAAAAAAGTTATACAAAAATAAGTTCTGAACGTTTCAAAGTTTTGACCAAAAAAGCCCCATAAAAATATCAGATTATAGCTGGGCTCGGTGGCTCAGCCTGTAATCCTGCACTTTGGGAGGTTGAGGTGAGTGGATTGCCTGAACCCGCAGGTTCGAGACCCACCTGGGCAACTTGGCAAGACCTCATCTCTACAATAAATCAAAAATTAGCCAGGCGTGGTAGTGTGTGCCTGTAGTTCCAGCTACTTGGAAGGCTGAGGAGGAAGGATCACCGGAGCCCAGCAGGTCGAGGCTGCGGTGGCCAGCAGCATGCCACTGCACTCCAGTCTGGGCGACGGAGTGAGACTCCAACTCAAAAAAAAACCCAAAATAACCCCAGAATATATTAACAAGTATATGTAATCCCGTGGTGGTGAAGGATTTAAATGTGGGAACTCAATTGCTTAAAGGAAAAGATTAATAATGTCTTTTACTACATACAATTTTATAACTTGCAAATAATAAAAACAAATGCTGATCCACTTATCCTTCTAAAAACCATAAACAACTTTAAAAGACAAATTGTAAAACTTATTTGCAAGAAATATTCAAGCAAAGACTTAATTTTTTTAGTCTTTTAAGGATTCATACAAATCAGTAAGATAAAAAGGATAGTCCAAAAGAAATGATCTAAAGACAGAATAGGTGTGGTATAGAAGAATATATACGTATGGTTTTAGCATTTAAAAAAATTATGAAGGAAACATAAGTAAAATATCCATGAGATGACATTTCTTGCCTATTAGGTTAAAAATGATGAAAAATATTGAAATAGTATCCAATGTTGGCTAGGACATAAGTAAAAAGGCATTCTTACATATGGGGGGAACCCCAAAATAATTAAATGTATTTATTTAAAAATTGTGTATTTATTCTTACATGTTTAAACTCCAATCACCTTCAAAGTGCTCTCTGTTGATTCAATACACCTATTGAGATGCTTTTTCCACTGCTCAAAAGTTTTTGAACCCATGAATTTTGATGTCTTTTAGTGCTTCTGCTGCTTTTTGTCACATCTCTTCCACATCAGCAAAATATCTCCCTTTGAGGACTTTTTCTCATCCAGGGAAACAAAAAAAAACTTGCTTGAGGTGAGATCCAGTGAATAGGGAGGATGGGGCACAGGAGTTATGCCATTTTTGGTAAAAAACCACTAAACACTCAGCACAGTGTGGGTAGTTCCATTGTCATGGTGGAAAAACAGTCACCTGATTGCCACAACTGGGGACATTTCTTTCGCAAATCATGACACAACCTTCCCCAAATTTTCAGATAAAAACTTTGGTTGACTCTCTGATCCAGAGGAACAAATTCCAAATGTACTACAAGGGGCCCGCCCTCAAAAGATAAACCTGTTTCTTTAGAGAGAGTCCCCCCTCATATTTTGGTGTAAATTCAGATTTGTACAATTAACTTTCTAGAGAGTAGTTTGGCATTATAGTCCATGAAATTGAAAATGTACATACCATTAAATGCAGTAAGTCAATTTCTAGAATGTAATTTTAGGGAAATAACAGATCAAGAAACAGAAGAGGCAGGTCCAAAGAGGCTCATTTTAGCATTAGTAGAATAGAAAAAAATTAGAAAACTATATTAATGTTTAAAATCAAGATATTTATTAAATATGTTATGGTATCTTCATTCAATGAAATATTATGCAGGAGTTTTAAAGGATGATGAAAGATCTATATTCATTACATAATATGCCCACAAAGCATGAAGTGAGAAAATTGCATTAAAAGCATTTTATATAGTATGATGCCATTCCTCTATACATGTATTTGTGTGTGTGTGTGCACGCGCGCGCGCGAGCGTGTGTGTGTGTGTATTGTGTGATTGTAAATATTAATTATTTTGGAGAGGATCTACTTTAGGGGATACTCCTTCAGACTGTGTTTTTCCCACCCATCAAGCAGCAGACAACCGCTGGGCATTCTCTAATTCAGTTCTGATGCTATCTACCTGGAGATAGTGTCAGACCCCACAGAGTGAGGGCTCAGTCCCCAAGACTGCACCCCATCCCCCACCCAGACACCAGTCACAAGTCTGGAAGCTTCAAGTTGGGGTTCCCACGACCTCCTCTTTGGGTTCAATTAATTTTCTGAAGAGGCTCACAGATCTCAGGGAAGCAAGTTTGCTGGTTTATTATAAAGGAAACCGCAAAGGATACAAATGAAGAGACGAATAGGGTGAGGTATGGGGCAAGGGACACTTCCACACCTTCCCTGGGCATGCCACCCTACAGGAACCTCCATGAGTTCAGCTATCCAGAAGCTCTCAGAATCCTGTCCTCTTGAGATTAAATGGAGGCCTCAATGCGAGTCTTGCCTTAGGGCAGGTGAAAGGAGGGCAGGAGAAGTTTGGAGAGATTCTGTTTCCTGAGGCCTGTACCTGAGGCCTAAGTACCTCAACATTATAACACAGGGCAGCAACAAGGGCTATGGGGGTTATGAGTCAAGAACTGTGAACAAAAACCAGTATCTGTACATAATACCACAGGATCTTTCTCTTCCTTCGTGTGTGTGTGCATGTAAGAAAACCCTGCTATTTCACTAAAACTCTGTAGAATACTGTGTCACAAGTAGGCTTGGGCAAATTACCTTCTCTGTTCCTCAGTCTCCTCATTAGTAAAATAACATTTGCCTGATAGGTTACTGTGAGAATTAAAAGAATTGTGTGCAAAGCCCTTCAAATAATACCTGGCACAAAGTAACCAGCATTCAATAATTCACCACTATCATTATTCCAATTAATACCTTCCACAAAGTACAAAAGAGGCGAAGAAGCATTCTCCACATAAAATCAAACATGAATAGCCCTGGTCACCTTCATTGTTTTTGCACAATGGTGGTTCAGAAGAACCTTGTAGATCCATGCAGAGAGCCAGGGCCATGCTCAGTGGGAGTGGACATGCCTGTGAGTCTTGTTTAGACACCCCCAGGGACTCCTGGAAATAAGAAAGATGTAAGGGCTAGAGATGTGGGGCCGCAGGTAGGGTGTGAAGTTTCTAGAACTTTCTTCTCCCATGCCTCCATTAGCCCCTATAGGCTAGCTGAGGCTGACAAACCTGTATATAACTGAATTATACACCTGTATATAACATGAATATTTTGTGCTTGGTTTTTGTTTAGGAAACTATACTCAGTTTTTAATACATAATTAGCTCATCTTAAATAATCCTGCTCTTTAAAATATTAAATAAAGATCTACTGCAGGTACAGTCTTTCACCTGAACAAGTTAAACTATGCAGAATTGGTATGGCTGATCCAATTTCATGCTATTTCTGTTTTAGACAGTTGTTCTTAACCATGCCTAAACTGAGCCTCTGATAAAGAAACAGATCCTTCTTCTGAGCCTTTTATTCCCTTAGAGAAAGGGAGTGACATTCAGGCCATCCACCAGCCACAGATGAACAGCAGGATCTTGTTTGTCATGGAGAAATGATGATTTCATATTTGTCTGTATGTGCGAGATGAATGCTGGGCATGATTTACTTACTCCAGAAAGTGTTGCCTGCAACACAGAGACATAGGATGGTTTAAAAGGAAGAGTAATCACAGCACACACTATTCATCTTCGGCTGCCTCTGAACTGTGAGCTAATTAACTCTTGCAAAGGCTGGCTACTGGGAGAAGCTGTCAGCTTCCACCTCCATGAGGCTGTCCTCTCCAGCTCCTCACTGGCCTAACATGTCCCTGTCCCTCGCAGCCCACTTCAACCCCTCAACCTCCTTTGATATGGCTGAGCATTAAGTCAATCTCTATTTTCTGAGATAAGACTGATGAGGCTCCAGCAAGCCATCACCACTTGCCATCAGATCCGGAAACCTTTACTTTCACGTTGGTGTCTGGTTAGTTGTCTTGCCTAAGACTAATCATCCTTTTCCTCTTCTAGAGAGCCTTGTCTATTTCAGGATTTGGTCTTGTTTCTTTCTTCTTTGTTCCGAATGATCCCGTTATCAAATACCAGTCTTCCTATAGCCTGAGACCACTGTAATCCTTATTCCAGGGTTGGAGTCCTATTGTCCTACCTGGTCCATTCAAGATGCCAAATCTAGTCCAGGTGGAGGAAATCTTGTTGCCAAAAGACAAAAGTACTTGGATAACCTTTGCCTTTCTACCCTCCATAGTTCCATTTGAATTATTTGCTACCATTCTGGTTGTTTGATTTATCTTAGGGGGTCAGCCAGTACATAATGCAGCCAGTTGTGCTTCCAGTATTATGCGAACTGTCCATCCAGATGCAATCTTGGTGACTCTCTATGTGCCAGTCTTTTCTAGGCCCTGGGACCACAAAAGTGAGTAAGATGTACAAGTCCTAGCATTCACTGTCATGGTATCCTAGAAGAGGAAACAGATATTAAATACACAACTATAATAAGCTCACATTAAAGAGATAAGTGCTATGATGAAAATGAAACTGGTTAATGGTTCAGAAATTGACAGGGTAGGTGGGTAACATCTAATAAAGTGATCAGGAAAGTTTTCTTTGAAGAGGCACCCCATTTGAGTCTAGACTTGAATGACAAGAAAAAGTCAACTGTGAAAAGGTTTATGAGAAGTGAATTCCCAGGAGAGCAAACAAGAAGCGAAAGCCCCGATCTGTGAGTGAGAGAAAGGCGTTTAGAGACAGAAAGAAGAGCAGCATGGCTGAAGCCAATGGAGTGAAAGGAGGGAGTGGTGGATCAGTTTGGAGTGGGCAGCTGGGACAAGCTATGCAGGCCATGGGGAGGAGCTTGGATTTTGTGTCAAGCACCATGGGAAGCCTTTGGCGGGTTCTTCATAGAGAAGTGGTGTACCTGATTCACCAGCTACATACTTACTTCCATTCTCCATTAAGCCTGGTGAGTACCCTTATGTCCAATGCTCTGCACTTATCTTACAAGCTGCCCATTTCCACACATGGACAGGAGGGAATAGAGGCATCACCCAGGAGAGGCGGTGACTCATTCCAGCCTGTTACAGTCATGATACTGTCACTGTGGCCCATCGGTCAGTGGAGACCCCATTAGGTGAGGTTCATTGGGAGCTCAGAAAGTCTTCAGAGAGAAATACAGTCAGAAAGGAGAGTCAAGATGAAAGAAGACTGCTGGCCAGAATACAGGGAAGAAGGTGCCCATAGAAGAAGGTCCTGGTGGGTCTGTGGGCAGTACTAATGCATAAAGGTCAAGCTGGCATTGCCCAGGAGGCAAATCTGGGGTGTGAAGGTTGAAATAAGCCAAAGAAGAGTTGCGGTGAACCCACTGCTCTGGCAAGAACTTGAAGCAGATTTCTCTCTGGCTTTTCTGTTTCCCAGCTACCCACCCCATTAAAAAGTTTTAAGTTTTAGTCTAAAAATTAATTTAGTATCCCAGGAAAAAGGAAAGTCAGAGAGGAGTCAGAATGAAATAGAGATGTCTCCTGTGTCCCAGCCATGACCTCATAGTTGCCGGGGCCGTGAACTCTCAGATTGCTCTCTGTAAATTCAAGGGTAGTCTGGGACCTCAATTTCCTGGTAAATGGGCCTGAGTCAACATAAGAATCATTCCCAAGGAAACTGAAGGCAAGACAAAATGCCTTGGAATGACCCCCATGTGGTCGGCCCTTAACACACACACACACACACACACACACACACACACACACACGGACTCTTAGTCCTACTCGCATTTTGATGAAGAAGTACACTTCTAGACAAGAACAGGCAACAGTCGCCCAATGCTACTCTGCAAGTTAGAGTTAAAGGAAAGTGAACTAGTAAGGGAAAACAAACACCGGGAAGCCGGGAAAAGTTCTTAAGCCGACACAGGCTTGGAAAGACATTTGACTTACTTAAGAATTCTGTGTTCCTGCACCGTCCCCCCACGGCTGGAGTCTCAGGGCCTGCTCTGTCACACATGCAAAACCAATCTGCTCCCGTGACATGGAGCATGAAAGTTCATCTCCTAAAACTTTACACCCTATTGAAAGAATATAATAGTGTTAAAGAAAAGCTAATTCTGTGATCCTTTTGCGTCAGGCTACAGATGGGATGCCATTTTCAAGGGACAATTTTTTTTTGCCCCAGTTCCCATCAAATAGCTCCTGCAATAAGCATGATACAGCCCCCTTGAATAAAATAAAATACCTTATTTAATTGCCTGAATGACACTCAGGATTGTGCTGCCAAAGCAAGCCCAAACAGGCCCAACCAGAGGCAATATCAAGGGGGGAGCTTGACTCTGAGGCAGCTTCAGCCCCAGCCCACACCGACTGCCAGCCCAGGCTGATGGATATGAAAACAGGTCTGGGAAAATGCAAATGAAATCTGCAAAGGAGCTGAAAGGAAAAGAAACCATTTCCCAGGGTAATGAGCTTGCTGATCGTCAAGATGGCACCTTAGCCCGACCTCCAGGACTCAGAGAGCCATTACACGCAGAGGATAGGGTCGGGTGCCCATGAGACAGAAGGGGCATCTGACTAGCTACAGCTACCAACTCTGCTCATCTGCCTGCTGCCTCAACAGGTCCCACTGGCTTTAGAATTCTAGGCCCATCTTGACTTTCTTAACATATTTCTGCCATTTGTGAGGACTCGCCCAGTGTTCACTGCATTCTTAATATTAGTAAGAAATTAGATCCAAGAACAGCAAGCCTTGGATCTTCCAGAAGAGCTCCAACTTTATTTCATTATTGAGTCCAACCCAATTTCAAACATTATTAAAATTACAAGGACACTATCTACCTGTCCTGTCTGTGTTATCTCTTACTGGTCTCCGAAGAGACTAGATGAATGTTTTAAATTATCCTGCTTTGTGGAGGATATATTTTCTATGGAAATATATCTTATGCTAAACCAGGTGGTGATTTTTTTTTCCCCAGCACATACCTTGCAAGAACTCCTGCAACAGAAATATATTAGAAGGATTTGTAATCAAAATGGACAATATTTGACATTATCTGAGTGTATAAAGAGGACAAATTCCTCATTCATTCCAGCCTTCTTTAGGATAATGGAAGTTACAAGACATTTTCGATCTGGGCTTCCTTCTTGGGTCTTCCTGATTCCAACAAGGTGCTTTAGCTCCTTCCCTTTCATCTCTAATTCAAAGGCTTTTCTGTAGTTGATGATTTAGAGGGGCTAATTCATTTACAGTCATATTTTGGGATAGGAATTTGAGAATGAGTAGTGAAGTTTATTTGGGAGATCATCCCAGAGAAGCATTAATAAAGGAATAAGGAAGTAACATAAGGAAGGGAAAAGGTCAATAAAGGGTGCGTTACAAAGTAGATGACTACTGTGGATACCTGAACTTATTTCTGCTGGGGAACTCTGGGAGCTGGTGTAGTCCACCTGCAGCAGTTATCCCACCTGAGGTGCCAACTGGGCTACTTTTCTTCTTTACTGGTTAGTTAAGGGTTGCTGGAGAAAGAGTATTAATTCTCCAACACTTCTGACCCGATGGGCACGTGGGCATAGTGGAGTCTGATCACCAAGGACTTCAGGCAAAGAGATGCCTTTGCCAACAGCTGGCTGCCAGATGCTACAATGTAAAGTGCAGGAGAGTGTGGTGAAGCACCCCTAGACCTGCTCTCATAAGCCCACCAGAATCACTCTGGCAGAGAAACAGGAGCCAGAATTTTCTCTCATATTTGCCATTTTATTTCCTTCTTCCATATCCAGTTGTTCTTTGCCCTCCAGATATATATCCTCTGAGGACCACACTGTCACTTGCATCAAAGAACTACTGAGAGGAGGTGAATCATATTGACAACCCAGGAAAAGTCCCTGGCCGGAAAGATGATATCAAGGGTCCCACCTACCTGTGCAGATTGCTCCAACCTGAGGTGTTCAAGTCAGGGACCATGAGGGCAAAGCTCCAAGACATGCTCTGATGCAGGGCTGCTTCTTCCTGTTAAAAGGTACACATTTTTTCCCCCACGAAGGAGCTGTCCACTCATCAAGCATGTGCCCAGACAGGGAGGTGTTTGCTGTAATTTGCATAAAGTTGGGGCTGTATCAGCTACATGATTATGTTACCTTGTGACCTAGATTCTTAGATAATGGAATATATTAGCAATAAGCTCTTTCTAGTAGGGTCAACAGAAATCAGGGAATGAAGTTTTTAGAATATTTGCACAGCCATTAAAACAACACAGTCCTTGCCCTGACTGCAGGATTTTACCTGAAAAAGTAAGAAGAGAGTCCCACCAAGGTATTAAGGCAAAGGTACAATCCAGGAACAAACCAACAGCATGGACACCTGGGGCTATGCTATTGGTCTCAGATTAGGACAAGAGAGTCTGAGGAGATGTGTTTGAGAGATTCTAAGGAAATTTTTAAAAAGAATGTCAGTGGCTGTGACTGTGTCCTGGTGAGGATACTGTGCCAGACTAGGGAATAAAACCTCCCACCATTTTTTTTCACATGAATTTTGACAGAGGAGAGTAATAATTTGTTGAATCAGAAAGAACCCTGAAGTAGAAGTCAAGAGGCCACGGTATTCCTAGTTTGGCCTTAAAACATTCATAACTTATGAACAATGATTTCATAGCTAGGTATCAGCCCTAGGGAAAGAAATTTAAATGCAGACAGAGATTTATGCACAAAAAAATGTTTATTGCACATTGTGTGTAATTTAAAAAACCTGGAAATGGCCAAAATAGCTGGTGGTTAAGGCATAGTTAATTAATGTTTTGGTAATTAATGTTTGAAAAGAATGGTCAGTAACACAGAAGAGTCATGGTAAGTGAGCAGTGCTGAATACAAGGACCATACACACAACTGGGGGTGCAGAGGAGTAAACAAAGGCTGAGGGGAAATATGCCAAAACATTAACATTTTATGCCTCTGGGTAATGGGGTTATGAGTGATTTCTTTTCTGCTTCTTATGATTTTTTTTACACTTCCATTTTTTTTTTTTGAGTTGGAGTCTCACTCTGTCACCCAGACTGGAGTGCAGTGGCCACTCCTGTTCACCGCAGCCTCAACCTGCTGGGCTCTGGCGATCCTTCCGCCTCAGCCTTCCAAGTAGCTGGAACTACAGGTGTGCGCTACCATGCCCGGCTAATTTTTTTATTTATTGTAGAGATGAGGTCTCACCAAGTTGCCCAGGCGGGTCTTGAACCCATGGGCTCAGGCCATCCACTCATCTCAGCCTCCCAAAGCGCGGGATTACAGGCTGAGCCACCGAGCCCAACTTATGCTTCCATTTTCTACAGTTAAGTCTCTTGCACAACTTGAAAAATTTAGCAAAAAAAAAAAAAAAATGCTGTTATTCTGACTGTAGAATGCCACTTCTAAGCTGTGAAACTTGTGAGGCTTCTGAGCCATTGGTTCAGTGCAGAGATAGTCAGGGCATGTTTGAACCCATGCTGTAAGGTGCAGTGTAGGGTACTCAGGGAGAAACTGGTGCTTCATCCTCATAAACAGCAGTGCCAAATATCAAAAAGGAAAGAATCTTAACTCTAACATGACACCTAACTCTGGTTACCATTAAATTCTCTTGAGTTCATGTGAGACATTCCTTCTGAATGCAATCAGCTCTGAGAGAGCTGCAAAAAATGGAGTTTGAAGATCTGTAAGAAGGAAGCCCTCTCACTGGGCCTTGGTGAACTTATTTAGATATTGGTTGACTAGTAGGCCTCTCTGGAATACCAGCTTGTGCCTACCCATGGCATCTCTATTTTAGCTCACTAAAGTTGCAATGCTGACATTTGAGTTGGGTATTAGAGGGTGAATAGAAGTTCCCTTGTTCAACAAAGTCGCAGTGGGGAACAGGAGTCTCTGGCAAGAACTGTGTGTGCAGAGACAAGGCATGTATAAGAAGGAAAGTGGAGGAGGAGTAAGGAGTTTCATATGGCAGTTTAGGCTGTACAGTTTGAGGAACAGAATGGAACTGGCAAAAGGGGAAGCTGAGTAGCTACTTGAAACCAAGCAAGAGAGGACTTGCAAGTTCTACTCAAGAGCTTGGATGTTATCTTCAAGGTAAGGGGCATCTTTCAGCAGAAGAACACCACTGGTCATTGTTCCCCAGCTTTGATTATTCATATTGTCATCATGGATTTTTATGATTTTTGAAACCCACGTTTTCTTTTTGTTTTTTTAACACAGGCTCACTTTTCAAACTTTATTTTTATTTATTTATTTATTTTTATTTATTTATTTATTTATTTATTTTTGAGTTGGAGTCTCACTCTGTTGCCCACACTGGAGTAAGCAGTGGCTTAGGAGATCCTTCTGCCTCAGCCTTCCAAGTAACTGGAACTACAGTGTGCACTACCATGTCCAACTTTTTTTTTTTTTTAATTGTAAAGATGAGGTCTCACCAAGTTGCCCAGGCTGGTCTCAAACACCTGAGCTCAGGTAGTCCTCTTGTCTCAGCCTCTCAAATTGCTGGGATGTAAGGATTGAACCACTGCACCTGGCCTAACTTTTTAAACTTTAGACGTGGTATATTGACCTTCATCCTTAACAATCCATCATTGACTTGATATGTTAGCTATACTATTTTTCCAATATACCTGATACAATAATATACCTATTAGAATAAAAATAACTCACCATGTACCACCTTAACTCACTTTGTATATACGAGGAGGAACAACCCAAAAAACATAATTATTTTTTGGAGGGTGGGCCCCTGGTAGTACAGGCTTCTCCCAATAGGGAAGTGTTCCAGGAACCCATCAGTATCAATATACTAGCTAACATTGTTGTGAGAGGTTGCATTGGGCTTCAGTGAATTTTTTTTGGAGATTCTTTCAAGACATTTGCCCATTTCATGATTGATGATTTACAAGTGCATCTGCCCACAACGTGCTGATTGTTCTGCAATTTTTGGCCAAAAATGGCATGACTCCCATACCCCACTCCCTATTTACCTGAATTTACCCCGAGTGACTTATTTTTGTTTTCCTGGATGAAAAATGTCCTTGAAGGGACATTTTGCCCATGTGGAAGAGGTGAAACAAAAACCCGCAAGAGCACTAAACGTCATCAAAACTGATGAGCTCAAAAACTGTCTTAAGCAGTGGAAAAAGCATCTCAATGGGTGCATTGCATCAAACGGAGAGTACTTCGAAGGTGACTGAAGTTTCAACATGTAAGAATAAATACACAATTTTTTCAAAATAAATTTCAATTTTTGGGGAGGAGTTCCCCCTCATAAATACCACACTTGGGAAATGCTGCTACTGTTCATTTATTCATTCAACAACAATTTTGTGTTTTTGTTTTTTTGTAGCGACAAGGTCTTGCTATGTTACCCAGGTTGGTCTCAAACTCCTGGGCTCAAACAATCCTTCCACCTCAGCCTTCCAACGTGCTGGGGTTACAAGTGTGAGTCACTGTACCTAGCTACAATTTTTAATATCTACTGTATGCCAAGAGATGAGAAAATAGTCACATTAAAGACAATGAAGATAATTCTTATAGCATCATGAAATTGCAATACAGTTAGATGAGTTAGATGAGTATATTGATAAAAGGAACTATATTTTTAAAAGATTCAAATAGAAATCCTGTAAAAATAGTTTGGAGGTAATAAAATTGGAGAGAGAAAGACTTGTCAGAAGACTCTTGCAGTGGCCTGGGTCAAAAAATGGTGAAGATTTGATCCACGGCACAGTCAGAAGAAAAAGAAAAGAGGAAACACGTGAAATATTTTTATACAGTAAAAATCAACAGGTCTGGATGACCAATTTGGTGTGTGATCTCTCCTGAGGGGCAGCAAGTTAGGAAGGCATAAAGTCAGACCAAGTGTTTTAGTTCACATGGTCTCTTCTTTCTCTGACCCTGTGTACACTGAGGACGCTCCTCTGGCTCAACTTCCTTCCCGTGTGCCTTCCTGTACTGCAGAGGTCTGGAAAATGAATGACTGCATGTCCCTGACTGTCTTGCAGTCAAGTTTTCCATCAATGAAATGCACTCATGCAAGACTAGAATTTAGAAGTGTATGAAGTAGTGAAAAGGTACAGCAGGGAAGCATCCATATTTTCTTGGAGTGGGCCTAGAAGCCACAGCACGCCTTTGGAGCCAACACTTCTGGCCAAGGCTCATGACTCACAAATCGCAGCTGTACAAGCCTAGGGCTGGTGACTGGCCCACTAGTTTCCTGTTTTCCCTTCTTGCCAAATGACACAGTAGAGAGCAATTCTCTCGGTGGGTCAGTTTGGCATTGTCATTCTAGAATCATCTCTGGAGCCCCAGCTAGGACCTGCTCCTTCAGTCTTTCCAGTGATTTTGTAAACATCGATTTCCTTTATTCTATTTAAAATAACTAGGATGATTTCTGTTTCTACCCCTATGCCCAGACTAATATCACCATTCTAGATTACATTTGGTCCAAGACTGTCTTACACAACTCAATAAATAATTGAGTGTGTGCATGCATACATGTGTATGTATATTCATACATTTGTATGCATGCAAATCCTATATGCTCAATTTGTGTATACAGTCTTTGGGATTTGCCTGTCTTAGCAGCTATCATTAAACTTATTTTGAAGAAAGCATTATTTATCTTCTAGAATCTGATATTCCAAAAAGAAAGCAGGATCGCACAGACAAAGCAAAGTATTATTGACTCATAAGAAAACTGTCCTAGAACCATGACTGGAAAATGATGCTTCCTTGTGTGAGTGTGATCTTAGTCATCCAAGAGAAGACTCCTGCTGTTTAAGCATGATGACAGCCTTAGATTGAACCAAAGTGGAGATGAGGGGAGGACACATGACAGATTTTAGTGTTCTGTGAAATCTGCTACACAACTCTTATTGTGGGAAGAAAACGGGACCCTTCTTTGGACTGCTACTTCAAGGGGCTGACACCTCAGCAGGATGCTGCTTGTGCAATGAGCCTATAACCATCACGGGCAGCGGTTCTTAACCCTGGTTGCTGCCCTTTAAAATCCCCTGCTGGAGCTGATAAACTACCCCATCCTCAGAGATTCTAATTTATTTCATCTGGAAGGGGGCCAGGAACCCCTAACTTTAAAAGCCATAAATAAGTCTAACGAGTATGAATAGGATTGAGAACCACTGACCTAGCGTTCAAATGTTTTACCACACAGGCAGAGTAGGGTTTTTATTGTTGTTGTTGTTTGAGTTGGAGTCTCACTCCTTTGCCCAGACTGGAGTGCAGTGGCATGCTCACAGCCACCCCAGGGTCCTTCTACCTCAAACTTCTAAGTAGCTGGAACTACAGGTGCACACTACCATGCCTGGCTACTTTTTAAATTTATTGTAGAGATGGGTTCTCACCAAGTTGTTCAGACTGTTCTCAAACCCATGGGCTCAAGTAATCCCCTCACCTTTTTTTTTTAAATTTGTATTTTACATCTCTATTTATTGTTAGATCTGCCTGTTCATTTGTAATTTTACATTCATGCCTTCTCTTTCTTATTTTTTTCCTTAATTCTTCCTGTCAGAAAAATTTTAATTTTATTATTAGTTTTTGGTTTTCTTTATTCTGCATTTAAGCTGCATTCCACAGATTTTTGACATAAATTTTTTTTTTTTTTTTTTTTTTGAGTTGGAGTCTCACTCTGTCACCCAGACTGGAGTGCAGTGGCCGCTCCCGGCCACCGCAGCCTCGACCTGCTGGGCTCCGGCGTGACATAAATTTTAGAATTGTTTTTTCTATTTCTGTAAGAAATGCCACTAGAATTTTTTTTTTTTTTTTTGAGTTGGAGTCTCACTCTGTCGCCCACACTGGAGTGCAGTGGCTGCTCCCGGCCACCGCAGCG
>NW_007249193.1:115326-122100 GCF_000164805.1 Carlito syrichta
TCCACTCACCTCAGCCTCCCAAATGCGCGGGATTACAGGCTGAGCCACCGAGCCCGGCTGCCACTAGAATTTTGATTGAGACTGTATTGAATCTGCAGATCACTTTAGATAGTATGAATATTTTAGCAATATTAATTCTTCCAAACCATCAATATAAGATAGCTTTCCATTTATTTGTGTCTTCTTTAATATCTTTTATCAATGTGTTATCATTTCCAATATAGATCATTTTTACCTCAGTAAATTTTTTACTCAATATTTTCTTTTTTGTGCAATTGTAAATGAGATTTAAAAAAATTTCTTCTTCAGATAGTTTCTTGTTAGTATATTGAAACATAAATTATTTTTATACATTGATTTTGTATCCTGCAACTTTACTGAATTTGTTTTATTAATTCTACCAATTTTTTGTGGTGTCTTTTGAGTTTTGTATATGTGTGTGTGTGTGTGTGTGTGTGTGTGTGTGTGTGTGTGTGTGTGTATAATGTGATCATATATATATATATATATATATATATATATATATATATATATATATGATCATGTTACCTGCAAACGGACCCATTTTAACTTCTTCCTTTCTGATTTGGATGTCTTTTATTCTTTTGCTTGTCTAATTGCTCAAGCTAGGTTTTTAAGTGCTCTATTCAGTGAATAGAAGTTGTGAGGGCAGGCATCTTTGTCAGCCCTCATCATAGAGGAAAAGGTTTTCACTTTTATCAGTGAGTATGATGCTGGCCATGAGCTTGTCATATGTAGCTTTTATATGTCAAGGTACATTTTTTTCTATATCTAATTTGCTGAGTTTTTATTATGAAAGAATGTTGAATTTTGTCAAATGCTTTTTTGGCATTTGAGAGATGATTATATGACTTTATACTTTATTTTGTCAATTTGGCATATCACACTGATTGATTTGCATATGTTGATTATTCTTACATTCCAGGAATAAGTCCCACTTGATCACAGTGAATGAGCTTCTTAATGTGCTGTTAAATTAAGTTTGCTAATATTTTGTTGAGGGTTTTTGCATCACTGTTCATCAGGGATATTGATCTATAATTTTCTTTTCCTGGCTTTGGTATCAAAAAAATGCTGGCCTCATAAAATGGATTTGGAAATATTCCCTCCTTTTCAATTTTTTGGAAGAGTTTGAGAAGTGTTGGTGTTCATTCTTTTTTAAAAGTTTGGAAAAATGTACATCAAGTTCTCAGCTTTTTCTTTGTAGGAAGATTTTTTTTTTTTTTCTGATTTAATCTCCTTACTCATTATTGGTCTTTTCAGATTTTCTTTTCTTTTTTTTTATGATTCAGTCCTGGTAGGTTATATATTTTTAGGAATTTAGTCATTTCTTCTAAGTTATCCAACTTGTGGCATTAATTGTTCATTAATAGTGTCTTACAATTATTTGTAATTCTATAACATCAATTGTAGTTTTTCCTCTTTTATTTATAATTTTGTTTGTTTGAGTCTTTTCTCTTTTTCTGTGTTAGCCTAGCTGAAGGTTTGCAAATTTTAATTATCTTTTCAAAAAACCATATCTTCTAGTTTCATTGATCTTTTTAGTCTAATCATTTATTTTCGCTTTGATCTTTATTATTTTCTTCCTTCTCCTACGTTCCATTTAATTTGTTCTCATTCTTTTAGTTACTTTAGGTGTAAAGTTAGGCTGCTCATTTGAGATCTTTCCTTTTTATTAATGTAGGTATTTATCATTATCCATTTTAGTTTGAATATCTTTTAAATTTTTTAATTGACACACTAATAACTGTATATATTTATTGGGTACAGATTTATATATATATACACACACAATTATTAAATCAGAGTAAATAGAATAATCCCAAAATTTATTATTTATTTGTGTTGAGAACACCAGAATCCTCTCTTCTGTTTGAAAATATACAATAACTTATTGTTAGCCATCATAGTCCTACAGTGCTATAGAACACTAGAACTTATTCTTCTTATCTAGCCATAATTTTGTATCCATGAGCCAATTTCTCCCAATCCACCACTTCCCCTACTCTTCCCAGTCTCCAGCATCCACTATTTTACTCTACTTCAAAGCAATCAACTTTTTTTTTTTTTAGCTTCTGCATGTGAATGAGAACATGAGGTGTTAATCATTCTGTGCCTGGCTTATTTCACTGAACATAATTTCACAAGATTTGGTATGTTATGTTTCTATTTTCATTTGTCTCAAGATATTTGTTATTTCTCTTTTGATTTCTTCTTTGATCCATTGGTTATTCAGGTGTATGTTGCCTATTTCCATATATTTGTGATTTTTCCAATTTTTCTCCAGTTATTGATTTATTGATATCTAGTTTAGTACTATTGCAATCAGAAAAGATACTTGATATAATTTCAATCTTCCAAATCTTTTGAGACATGTTTTGTGGCCTCACGTATGATCTATCCTAGAGAATGTTCTGTGTATGCTTGAATATATATTATGTTGCTGTGAGATGAAATTTTGTGTTTCTGTCTGGTAGGTCCTTCTTGTCTGTAGTGTCCAAGTTTGCTGTTTATTGATTTTTTGTCTAGATGATCTATTTATTGTTGAAAATGGAGTATTTAAGTCTCATAGTATTATTATATTGCTGCGTATTTTTTATTCAATTCTGTTAATATTTCCTTTATATATTTAGATGCTGCTATCATGGGTGCTTATATATTTACAATTTTTATGTAATCTTGATAAATTTATCCCTTTATCATTATATGATGGCTAATATGCATACAGCCACCCCTACTCTTTTTGGGTTACCATTTGCATAGAATATCTTTTGCTTTTAGGGTATGTATGTTTGTCCCTAAATCTAAAATGAGTCTTTTATAGGCAGCATATAATTAGATTTTGTGTTTTTTGATCCATTCAGTTACTCTATGTCTTCTGAAGAATTTAATATATTTACATGTAATTATTTATAGGTAAGTAGTTAATATTGCCAATTTTCAACTGCTTTCTGATTATTTTGTAGATGTAGTTCCTTTGTTTCTTTCTTCCTTTCTTTGTGATTTGATTTTTTTTTTTTTTTTGGTAGTGATTTGCTTGAATTCCTTTTCTTTATCTTTTGTCTATCTACTACAGGTTTTTTCTCTGTGGTTACCAGAAAACTTACATAAAACATCTTTTAGTTACAGTAGTCTATTTTAAGCTGATAAAAACTTAACTTCACCTTCATATAAAAACTCTACACTAAATTCTTCTCTGCATTATACATTCTTTAATTTTTAAAATTTATTTATTTTTTAAATTTTTAAATAATGTTTTGATTTTTGTAGAGATGAAGTCTTGCTATGTTGCCCAGGTTGGTCTCAACTCCTGAACTCAAGCAATCCTCTTCCCTTGGCCTCCCAAAGTGCTAGGATTACAGGTGTGAACCACTGTGCCCAACTCCATTTTACTTTTTTGATATCACAATTTACATTTTTGTAGTGTTAACCCATTAACACACTATTGTAGCTATAGTTATTCTTAATACTTTAAAAAATATTTTATTCTAGAGCAAAAAGTGATTTATGCACCACTATTACAGTATTAGAGTATTTGAACTTGACTATATTTTAACCTTTGCAGTGAATTTAATACTTTCATATTTTATGTTGTCAGTTAACATCCTTTTATTTTGATTTGATATATGTGATTAGCATTTATTGGAAGGCTAGTGGTAACGGACTCCCTCAGCTTTCATTTGCCTGGAAAATACTTTAACTCTATTTCTCAAAAAATATCTTTGCTGGGTGTAGTGTTTGTGATTGGAAGTTTTTTCTTTCAACACTTTAAATTTGTCAACCCACTCTCTCCTGGCCTACAAGGTTTTTGCTGGGAAATCCACTGATAATCTTATAGAATTCCCTTGTATATAATGAGTCACTTTTCTTTTGCTTTCAGAATTCTCTGTCTTTGACTTTTTGTGTGTGTGTGTGTGGCATATGCCTTTGGTTCCAGCTATTTGGAAGACTGATGTGTTTGACTTTTGAGATTTTGATTATAAAGTGCCTTGGTGAAGATCTTTTTATGTTTACTCTATTTGGGATTCTTTAGGATTTATGGATCTGGATATTCATTTCCCTCTTCAGATTTGAGAAATTTTTGTAATAATTTATTTAAATAAGCATTCTGCCCCTTCTTTTATCTCTGCTCCTTCTGAGACTCCCCTGATGTGTTTCTGATTCACTGCATTTGTTCCATACATCCTGTAGGATTTCTTCACTTTTTAAAAATTCCTTTATTTATTTATTTATTTTTGTTCCTCTGAATTGGTAATTTCAAATGATCAATCTTCAAGTTCACTTACTTTTTCTTCTACTTGATTGAGACTGCTGTGGAAACTCTCTATGGTTTTTTTCAGTTCAGTCATGGTGTTCTTCAGCTCCAGTTTATGTTTGGTTATTTTTTATTGTTTCTATCCTTTTGTTAGACTTTTAATTTTGTTCATGTATTGTTTTTCTAATAGTATTTACTTTTCTATATATTCTCTTTACCTTTCTGAGATTCTTTAAACATTATTTTAAATTCTTTGTCATGCAATTTGTAGATGTCCATTTATTTAGGCTCAGTTAATGGTCCTTTGATAGTATGCTTTGTCCCGACCAGCGGGACAAGTAAAACGTGGGCACGAGGAGGACTACCTGCTGCTGGTGAAAAGAGAGAGAGAGACCAAGAGAGAAAGAGACAGGAGACACGCAGAATAGAGGCAAGACAGTGTTCTGATCAAGCCTCCAAATTTTATTGTTAGGCGATTGCTTATATACATAGCAAAGAGGGGCGGGCTGAAATAGGGCGTGTGGCGGCTTATGATAGGAGGAAGAGTAGTGGGTGGTATGAGGAGAGGAGGTGGGAGGGGTGTTGTGGTTTGGCGCGCGCGGGCTTTTCGGAGGACAAAGAAGAAGGCTTATATGAGATGATTGCTATTTTTAAAATGGCTCCCCACATCTCCTCCCTTTCTGTTCAAAGACAGAAGGGATGGTGAGCATTAACCGGGTGAGGGAGTAGGGGCCCGGCTCCTCCCGTGGATTCTCCGAGTCCACCACCATTGGCTCTTGGTATCTTTTGGGGAGGAGAGGCAGAGCCAGAATTGATTTTTGAGAAAATTAGAAAATTAGATACCAACCTCTACGCAAGCCAGGCGTGCTCACAGGGATACCCAGAGGAGGTCGAAGTTTTTGAGACCTTCCCTTGCAATACATTGTTCTACACTCATCCCGGTGCTCATACCCTGTTCCCCTTAAAGGGAGAGGGTAGACATGCCTCTGGTTATCATGTCGTCCCCGTAGTAGTCCTTTTCCATGCCTTCTGCCAATGCCAGCCGTTGGTAATGGATTTGGATAGGTTTAGAGAGGACAGCATCAATTTGTCTTTTGATAAGATTAGTAAAATGGCGAAACACCCAGGAACCGAAGGTTATGAGCAAAAGGAGGCAAAAGAGCGGGCCCAAGACAGGGAGAAGGTAAGGGGGGAGTCCATTAAGTCCGGTCCAAAGCGGGTTCTCGAACAATTCTTTTCTTCGCTTGATGAGGTCTTCTTGTAATTTCTTGATTTTGTCTCGGACGATGCCAGACTTGTTGGCGTAGAAACAGCATCGTTCCTGTAAAGCTAAACAGATTCCTTCCTGTTCTGCAGTTAATAGGTCTAATCCTCTGCGATTTTGTAGAACTACCTCAGCTAAAGAATCAATTTGATCTTGTAGATCATTAATAGTTCCAGAGAGAGTTTGAACATCATCAATTAACTGACGAGACAAGTTATTATAGGTATTAACAGCGACCCCTATCCCCGCTCCGCCGGAGGCTACAGCGGTTGTAACCCCCAAGCTTAGAAGTAGGGGAATGGCTTGGAGAGCACGCCGGTGGCGTCCCGCTATAAGGTCAAGACTAGGGAGAGGGACAGGTTCATCCCCGGGGATGATAGAGATGTCGGGGAGAAGGCTAGCTGTAATGCAGAGCCTGTCCAATTGAAAGGGAGCATGGTGTAGGCAAGGTTGCCTCCACAAATGAACACTTGTCCTGGAGGGGGGCAGATGGAGGTGGAAACGTTAGTTACAGTATGACAATCAGAAAAGGTGACAAATCCGACGTCACTATCATAAGAATTATTTTGAAATTTCCCTTGGAAGCAACCGGAGGAATTGAAACCCGAGGGCTGTACTCTGAAAGGGGGGTGATAATGAGCAACTGGCATCTCCATTGAAAGGGACATAGGAAGCGTTTAAGACAGGAATGGCAGTAGGTAGAGGCATACCAACGGTCATACATAGCCAGCAGTCCTGTGCAAGGGAGGGGTTAGTGGAGTTTAATAGAGAGAGAGAGACTTCGAGGATTCCCTGTGTGTATGGATCCAAGGTAATGTCTCTGGGTTTTGGAAGGGCAAGTGGGTGGTAGTCTAAGTGAGGGTATAACTGTCAGGTCAGTTCTTGGATGTGTTGGGCAACAAGAGTTTGTTTTTGAATGTCGCTGGGGCCCCCTCCATCTGATACATGAACCGGGGCAACGGTATGCCAGCACACACTTTTGCCAACAGTACCTAGACAGGATGCCTGAGAATATTTAAGATCTCTCTCGAAAACACTGCCAGAGGGACGCGGAGAGGTTCTTTCTAAAATAGCAGTATAGTAGGTTTGACCATGGAGGGTGCATAATTGAGCAGAAGTGTAACAAGTGACATGGACTGCCGGGAGAATAGAGGTGCACTGTGTAGGGCAAGGCCCAGGGCGACCCTGTGTGGCAGGAATGATTGCGGGTTGGATTTGCAGGTCCATTGTTGCT
>NW_007249194.1:0-12227 GCF_000164805.1 Carlito syrichta
AGCTAGATGACTTAATAAAAAGCTACCTAGCTAGCCAGTTGGCTAGTCACATGAATTAACTAGCTGATTTAACCAGTTAGCCACCTGGCTAGGCAGCTGACTCAACTAGCTGACTTAACTAGTTAGCCCGCTGTATAGCCGGCTGCCTTAACTAGCTGACATCACTAGCTAGATAGTTGGCTTAACTAGCTGACTTTACTAGCTAGCTACCTAGCTAGCTAGCTGAATTTACTCACCAAAATAACTAGCTAGCTACCCAGCTAGGTGTCTAGCTAGCTAGTCGACTTAACTAGCAAGGTAGCTTAAATAACTCGCTGACTTATCTAGCTATATACCAAGCTAGCCATCTGACATAACTAGCTGAAATAAGTAGCTATCCAGCTGTCTAGCTATTTGATTAACTAACTTTATAACTAGCTAGCAAGCTGGCTAGCCAACTGACATAATGAGGAGACTTAATTAGGTAGCAAACTGGCTAACCAGCAGAATTAACTACCTTGCTATCCTGCTAGGCAACTGGCTAGCCAGCTGACTTAACTGACTGAATTAACTAGCTAGCCAGCTGACTTAACTAGCTGACTTAACTAGCTAGCTACAAAGCTAGCCATTGACTTTACTAACTGATTTAAGTAACTAGCTACCTGGCTAGGTATCATATAGCTAGCTGACTTAACTAACAGACTTAACTAGATAGCTAGCTGACATACCTGACTGACTGAACTAGCTAACTACTTAGCTAACCAGCTGACTTAACTAGATGAAATAACTAGTGAGCCAACTGGCTACCCATCTGAACTAACTACCTTTTTAACAAGCTAGCATGCTTGCTAGATAACTGATTAACGAGCTGACTTAACTAGCTAGCCATCTGGTTAGCCAACTGATAAATCTAGCTAATTTAACTAGCTGGTCAGCTGGCTAGCAAACTGACTTAATGGCCTAGGTACCTAGCTATCCAGCAGCCTAGCTAACTGACTTAACTATCTGACTTAATGAAGTAGCCAACTGACTAGCCAGGAGACTTAACTAACTAGCTACCTAGATAGACAGCTGGATAGCCAGCTGACTTAATTAGTTGACTTAAATAACTGCCCTGTTTGCCAGTCGCCTTAATTAACTACCTTGCTATATAGCTAGCGAGCTGGTAATCCAGCTGACTTAACTAGGTTACTTAACTAGGTAGCCAGCTGTCTCACCAGCTGACTTAAGTATCAAGCTACCTAGCTGACTTAATGAAGTAGCCAGCTGGCTAGCCAGCTGACTTAACTAGCTAGCTACCTAGCAAGACAGCTGGATAACCAGCTGACTTTACTAGCTGACACAACTAGACTAATGGATAGATAGCTGACTTAATTAGCTACCTACATATATAGCCCACTTGCTTGCCAGCTGACTTATCTACCTAACTACCTAAATAAGCTGCTGGCCAGCGAGGTGACTTAACTAACTGACTTAACTAGCTACACAGCTGACTTAACTAGCTGAATTAACTAGCTCAGTACCTAGCTAGCCAGCTGACTTAAGCAGCTGATTTAACCTGTTAGCTACCTAGCTAGCTATCATATAGCTGAATTATGTAACAAGCTAACTTAACTAGCTAGCTAGTTGATATATATAGCTGACTTAACTAGCTAGCTACCTATCTAACCAGCTGACTTAACTAGCTGAAATGAATAGCAAGCCACGTGGCCACCCTTCTGACTCCAGCTGGCTAGACAACTGACTTAACGTGTTGACTTAACTAGCTAGTCAGATGATTAACCAGCTGACTAAACTAGCTGACTTAGCTAGCTGGCCAACTTCCTAGCCAGATGTCTTAATTGCCTAGTTACCTAGTTAACCTGCAGCCTGGCCAGCTGACTTAACTAGCTGACTTAACAAAGTAGTCAGCTGGCTAGCCAGCAGACTTAACTAGCAATCTACCTAGCTAGACAGCTGAATAGCCAGCTGACTTAACTAGCTGACATAACAAGATTGCCTAATGGATAGCCACCTGACTTAACTAGCTACCTACCTACATAACCTGCAGGCTTGCCAGCTGACTTTACTTAAGTGCCTAGCTAACCTGCTTGCCTGCGAGCTAACTTAAATAGGTAACTTAACTAGTTGACTTAAATAGCTAGTCAGCTGGCTAGCCAGTTGACTTAGGTAGATAGGTGTCCTGATAGGCAGCTTGCTAGACAGCTGTCTTAACTAACTGACTTAACTAGCTAGCCAGCTGACTTAACAAGCTATCTACATAGCAAGCCAGCTGACTTAACTATCTGATTTAACTAGCATGCTACCTAACTATCCAGGTGGCTGATCAGCTGACTTAACTAGCTGACATGAACAGCTAACCAGCTGGCAAGCTGCTGACTTAACTAGATGACTTAACTAGATAGCCAGCTGACTGGCCAGCTGAATTAACTAGAAGACTTAACCAGCTAGCCAGCTGGCTTGCAAGCTGACTTAACCAGCTAGCTACCTAGCTATCCAATTGCCAGGCCAGTTGAATTAACTAGCAGACTAAACTAGTTAGCTAGCTGGCTAGCCAGCTGATTTAACTAGCTTGATACCTAGCCAGCCAGCTTTACTGGCTGACATAACCAGCTAGCCAGCAGGTTAGCAAGCTGACTCAAGTAGCTGACTTTACCTATTAGCCAGCTGGCCAGCCAAATGAATTACCTAACTCTCTAGCTAGCTAGCTAGCTGGCTTGACAGCTGCCTTAACTAGCTGACTTAATTAGCTAGTTAGTTGACAAGTCAACTGATTTAACTAGCTGTCAAGCTAAGTGAACACCTGGATATCCAGCTTGATTTACTTGGTGACTTACCTAGCTAGCCAGCTGTCTAGCCAACAGACATAACTGACAAGCTACCTAGCCAGTTGGCTAGTAAGATGACTTAAACAGGTAACTTAAGTAGCCAGCCAGCTGGCTAGACAGCTGACATAATTAGCTATCCACCTAGCTCACCAACCGGGTAGCCAGCTCACTTAAGTTGCTGATATAACTAGCTAGCCAGGCAGCTAACCTGCTTATTTAATTAGCTATCTACCTACCTAGCCAGGTGGCTAGCAAGCTGACTTAACTAGCAGAATTAACCAGCTAGCAAGCTGGCTAGCCAGCTACTAAACAAGCTGGCATAAAGAGTTAGACAGCTGGCAAACCAGCTTACTTAACTAGCTTACATCTCTAGCTAGTCAAGTGGCTAGCCAGCTGACTTAACTAGCTAGCTACCTATGTATCTCACTGGCATGGCAACTGACTTAACTACCTAACTTCCTAGCTAGCCAGCTGGTTAGTGAGCTGACTTAACTACATGATTTAACTAGCCATTCAGCTGGCTAGTCAGCTGACTTAACCAGCTACTACCCAGCTAGGCAGTTGACTAGCCCACTGACTTAACTAGCTGACTAAACTTGCTAGCCAGCTGACTTAACTAGCTACATACCTACTTAGCTTGTTGGCTGGCCAGCTGTGTTAACTACCTAACTACCTAGCTAACCAGCTGACAGTGAGCTGATGTAACTAGGTGAATTAATTAGCTAACCAGCTGGCTAGCCGGCTGACTTAAAGCTAGCTATCTTGCTTGGCAGCTGGTTATACAGCTGACTTAACCAAATGATTATCTAGCAAGCCAACTCCCTTAACTAGCTGACTTAACTAGCTAGCTACCTAGATAGCCAGCTGATTTAACTAGCTGATTCAACTAGCTAACTATCTTGGCAGCTGTCATATAGCTCTCTCACTTAACTAGCTGACATAACTAGCTAGCTAGCTGACATATCAAGCTGACGACTAGCTAGCTACATAGCTAGCCAGCTGCCTTAAACAGCTGAAATTACTAGCGAGCCAGCTGACTGCCCATCTGACATAACCAGATTTTAACTAGCTAGCAAGCAGGCTAGACCACTGCCTTAACAAACAGACTTAACAAGCTATCCAGTTGGTTAGCCAGCTGACTAAACAAGCTGACTTAACTAGCTGGCCAGTTGGCTAGTCAGCTGACTTAGTTTCCTAGCTACCTAGCTAGCCAGTAGCCTAGGCATCTGCCTTAACTAGCTGACTTAATGAAATAGGTAGCTGTTTAGCCAGCAGACTTAACTAGCTAGCACCCTAGCTAAACAGCTGGATAGCCAGCTAACTTAACAAGCTGATACAACTAGATAGCCTGATGGCAAGACAGCTGACTTCATTAACTACCTACCTACATAACCCACTGGCTACATAGCTGTCTTCACTACCTCATTAACTAGCTAACCTGCTGGCCAGCGAACTGACTTAACTAGGTGACATAACTTGCTGGCCTACTGTCTAGCCAGCTGGCTTAACTAATTAGCTACCCTGTTAGCCATCTTGTTAACCAGATGAATTAACTAACTACTTAACTAGCTAGTCAGTTGACTTAACTAGCTGACTTAAATAGCTAGCAAGCTGGCTGCCCAGCTGAATTAAGTAGCTGATTTAACCAGTTAGCCAGCTGACTAGCCAGTTGACTTAACTAGCTAGCTACTTAGCTAGCCACCTGGGAAGCCAATTGAATTAACTAGCTGACAACTAGCTTGCCAGCTGGTTAGCCAGCTGAATTGTCTAGCTTGCTACCTAGGTAGCCAGCTGGCTAACTAGTTGACTTAACTAGCTGACTTAACCTGCTATCCAGCTAGCACAATTAGCTGACTTAACTAGTTAGGCACCTGGCTAGCCAGCTGACTTAACTAGCTCTCTACCTATCTATCTGGCTAGCCAGCTGATTTCATTAGCTGACTTAATTAACTAGCCAGATAGCTAGCCAGCTAAATTAACTAGCTGACTTAATCACTTAGCCAGCTGGCTAGCCAGTTGACTTAACTAGCTAGCTACTAGGTAACCAGCCAGGAAGCCAGCTGAATTAACTAGCTGACTTAGCTAGCTTGCCATCTGACTAGCCAGCTGACTTATCTGGCTTGCTACCTAGGTAGCCAGCTGGCTAGTCAGCTGACTTAACTAGTTGACTTAACCAGCTAGCCAGCTGGCCCAACTAGCTGACTTAACTAGTTAGACAGCTGGCCAGACAGCTGACTTAACTAGCTCTCTACCTATCTAGCTAGCTGGCTAGCCAGCTGACTTAACTAGCTTACTTAATTAACAAGCCATCTGGCTAGCCAGCTGACTTACCTAGTTCGATACTTATCTAGTCAGCTGGCTAGCCAGGTGACTTAACTAGCTGACTGAAACAGCTGGCCTGCTTGCTTGTCAGCTGAATTAACTAACTTGCTATATAACTAGCCACCTGGCTAGCCAGTTGACTTAACTAGGTGACAACTAACTGATCAGCTGTATAGCCAGCTGACATAAGTAGCAAGCTACCGAGCTAGCAAGTGGGATAGCCAGCCGACTTAACTAGGTGACCTAACTAGGTACCCAATGAGCTAGACGCCTGAATTAACTATCTAGCTACCTAGCTAGCCAGATGTCTAGCCATCTAACTTAACTAGGTGACTTAAGTAGCTAGCCAGCTGGCTGGCAGGCTGACCTAACAGCCTAGTTACCTAGCTAGCCAGCTGGATAGCCACCTGACTTAACTAGCTAGCTACCTTTGTAGTCCACTGACTTGATAGCTTACGTATCTACCTAGTTACCTAGCTAACCAGCTGGCCAGTGAGCTGACATAACTAGGTTACATCCTAGGTAGCTTATTGGTTACCCAGCTGAATTAACTAGCTAGCTATACAACTAGGCAGCTGGCTAGCCAGCTGACAACTCACTGACTTAACTAGTTAGCAAGCTGACTTAACAAGCTGACTAAACCAGCTAGCTACCTAGCTATCCAGCTGGCTTAACTAGCTGGCTTAAGTAGCTAGCTACCTAGCTAGCCAGCTGACTTAACTAGAAACCTAACTGACACAACTAGCTGATTTATATTGCTAGCTTCCTAGCTAGGTAGCTGACTTAACTAGCTGAAATAACTAGTTGGCCAGATGGCTAGCCATCTGACTTAACTAGTTTTTTAACTAGCTAACCAGCTGGATAGCCAACTGACTTAACGAATTGTCTTAACTAGCTTACCAGCTGGTTGCCAGTTGACTTAACTAGCTGATTTAACCAGCTAGTTAGCTGACTTCCCAGCTGACTTAACTAGCAGCTACCTGTCTAGATAGCTTGCTAGCCAACTGACTTACCTAGTTGACTTAAGCTAGCAAGCTGGCTAGCCAGATCACTGAACTAGCTTGCTACCTTCCTAGCGAGCAGTCTAGCTAGCTGACTTAACTAGCTGATTTGAACAGCTATCCTGCTGGATAGCAAGCTGACTTATCTAGCTAGCAACCTACATATCCAGTTGACTAGACAGCTGACTAAACTAGCTGACTTAACCAGCTAGCCAGTTGGCTAGCCAGCTGACTTCACTCGCTAATATCACTAGCTAGACAGGTAGCTATCTATCTGACTTAACCAGCTAGCCACTTACCTTGCCAGCTGGCTAGCCAGTTCTCTTAACAAGCTGAATTAACCAGCTAGCAGGCTGGCTACCCAACTGACTTAACTAGCTCACTACCTAGCGAGCCATCTTTGTAGCCAGCTGACAACTAGCTGAATTAACTAGCAAGCTACATAGCTGGCCAGTTGATATAGTTAGCTAACTAGATAGCTACATAGTTAGCTAACCAGCTATCTACCTAGCTAACCAGCTGATATAAATAGTTAGCGACCTAGCTATCTAGCAGATTTAACCAGCTAGCTAACTAGTAGGCTTGCTCGTTATCTGGCATGCTAGCTAGCTGACTTAATCATCTGACTTAACTCATTAGCTAAAGAGCTAGCTAGCTGACTCAACCAGTTGACTTAACTCGTTAGCTAACTACCTAGCTAGCCTGCTAAACCAACTGACTAAACACGTTTGCTAACTAGTTAGCTAACTGACTCCACCAGCTGACAACCCGTTAGTTAACTAGCTAACTACCTGACTCAATCTGCTTACTTAACCCGTTAGTTAAGTAGCTAGCTAATTGTCTTTCCAGCTGCCTAAATTAGAAAGCTGACTTAATTTAGTCTGCTTTGCTATCTGACTTTGCTAGCTGACTTAACTATTTGGCTAGCTGATTTAACTAGCTGACTTAACTAATTAGCTAGCTGACTTAACTTCTTGAATAAACTGATTAGCTAAATATTTAACTAACTGAATAAGTAGCTGATTTAATAAATAGCTAACTAGTTAGGTAGCAGACTTAAGGAGCTGATTTAAATAGTATGCTAAGTAGTGAGCTAACTGACTTAACTAGCTGACTTTGCTAGCTAGCTTGTTTGGTAGCTGACTTAGCTAGCTGACTTAACTAGTTGGCTAACGAGATAGCTAGCTGACTTAACGTGTTGGTTAAAGATTTGGCTAACTGTTTTAACTAGTTGGCAAATGAGTTAACTAGCTGATTTAACTAGTTGGTTAACAAGTTAGCCCAGTGACTTAACTTGTTGGCTAATGAGTCGGCCGACTACTTAACTGGTTTAACACATTGGGTAACTACTCTGCCGACTTGCTTGTTGGCTTAACAAATCGGCTGATTAGTCGGTCGACTACTTAGCTCGGTTAAGTAGGTGACGAACGAGTTGACTCACAAGTGAGCAAGGTTAACTAGTGTCCTGCTGGTTTCCTGACCTAACTATTCAGTCGAGTTTTTGGCTGACAAGTTAGCTGACCTAACTAGTCGGCCGACTAGTTAGCTAGGCTAAATTGTCAGCTGACAAGTTGGTCGACTAGCCAGCCGATTTGTTAGCTGACCTAACTAGTTGTCTGGGTAGTCGGCCGACAGGTTAGCTGACTTAACTAGTCGGCCAGTGAGTTAGCCGACAGGTGAGCTGACTTAACTAGTCGGCCAGTGAGTGAGCCCACTGGTCAGCTGACTTAACTAGTCGGCCATTGAGTGAGTTGACTGGTCAGCTGACTTAGTTAGTTGGCTGGATAGTGGGTCCAATGTTCAGCAGAATTAACTAGTCGCCCAGTGAGTGAGCTGAACAGGTCAGCTGACTGTAGTCAGTTGCCGAGTGAGCCAATAGTTTAGAAGACTTAACTAGTCAGTCATCGAGTGAGCTGACTTAACTAGTTGGCCTGCTAGTGAACCGACGGCTGAGCTGCCTTAAGTTGTCAGCCGGTGAGCAAGCCAACTGGTGAGCTGACTTAAAAAGTGGGCTGGTAAGCAAGCCAACTACATGCAAGCAAGCCCACAAGTTAGTTTACCTATTGGATGGTGAATGAGCCGACTAGTTTTCTGACAGTTTGGCAGGCGAGTAAGCTGACTATTTAGCTGACCTGATGGAAATCGAGAGAGCCCACTAGTTAGCTGACCATCTAGCTGAGTTGCTAGCCAACTAGTTAGCTAAGTAATGAGCTGATTACTTAGCTGACTTAACTAGCTAGCTGACTAGCTAGCTGGCTATATAGCTGACATAACCAGCTAGCAAACAAACTATCTAGCTATCTAACTAGCTGACTTAACAAGATAGCTAACTGGCTAGGTAGCTGGTAAGCTGACTTAACCATCTAGCTGACTAGCAACCTATCTTGCTGACTAACTAGCTAGTTGAATAGTTAGCTGACTTGCTAGCTGACTTAACTAGCTAGATCAGTAGCTAACTGACTTAAGTAACTGACTAGGTAGTTGACTGGCTATCTGGCTAGCCAGCTGAATTAACTAGCTAACTACCTAGTAGGCTAGATGGCTAGCCAGCTGGCTTAACTAGCTAGCTACCAGGCTGGCTATGTGAATATGCAGATGGCAAGCTAGCTAGCAGGTTGTCCAGCTGGCTCACCAGCCAGGTTAAATAGTCGGCAGCCTGGACAGCCGGATAGCCAGCCAGATTAACTAGCAAGCCACCCTGTTGGTCAGATGGCTAGCCAGCTGGCTTAACTAGCTGACCACCTTCATGTCTAGCTTGCTAACCAGCTGTCTTAACTTGCTAGCCATGTAGCTAGTCAACTGATTAACCAGCTGACTGATCTAGTTTACTTAATTAGATAGCCATGTGGCTAGCCAGCTGGCTAAACTAGCTAACCACCTAGGAAGCCAGCTGGCTAGCCTGCTCACGTAACACGCTGACTTAACTAGCTAGCCAGCTGGCTAGCCAGTTGACTTAGCTAGCTACCTACCTAGCCAGGCGTCTAGCCAGCTGTCTTAACTAGCTGACATAACCAGCTAGACAGCCTTCTAGCCAGCTGACTTAACTAGTTAGCTACCTATGTATCCTGCTGGCTTGCAAGTTGACTTACCCACCTAGCTACCAAGCTAACCAGCTGACTAGCGAGCTGACTTAACTAGATGACTTAACTAGTTAGCCAGCTGGCTAAACAGCTTACTTAACTAGTTAGCTACCCAGCTAAACAGCTGGCTAGCCATCTGATTTAGCGAGCTGACTTAACTAGCTAGCCAGCTGACAACTCACTGACTTATCTAGCTAGCTACCCAGCTAGGCAGGTGGTTAGTCACTTGACAACTAGCTGATTTAACTTTCAAGACCGCTGATTTAACCAGTTGACTTAACTAGCTAACTACATAAATAGTCAGCTGACTTTTCTAGATGAAATAATTAGTTTGCTACCTAGCTAACTATCTAGCTACCTAGCCCACTTAACTAGCTGACTTAACTAGCTACCTAGCTGACATAACCAGCTGACTTAGCTAGCTAGCTACCTCGCAAACGAGCTGACAAAACTAGCTGAAATAACTAGCTAGCCAGTTGTCTAGCCATCGGACTTCATTAGTTTTTTAGGTAGCTTCATTAGTTTTGTAGGTAGTTTTTTAGGTAACTCGTTTAATGATGTTACTTAACTCGCTTGCCAGCTGGTTTGCTAGCAGACTTAACTACTTGAATAACTAGCTAGGGAGCTGACCAGTCATGTGACTAATGACTTAATTTGTTTTCCAGCAGGTTAGCCAGCTGACTTAACTAGTTTTCTACTGCTCTATCCATTTGGATAGCCAGATAACTTAACGAGCTGACTTTATTAGGTAGCCAGATCTCTAGCCAACTGAATTAACTAGCTCACTACCTAGCTAGCTAGCCAGCTGTCTTAAATTGCTGTTTTAATTATCTGTCCTGCTTTCAAACTAGTTGAATTGACTAGCTTGCTACATAGTTGGCCAGCTGGCTAACCAGCTGAATTAACTAGGTGACTTATCTAGGTAGACAGTAGTCTAGCCAGATGACTTAATTAGAAAGCTACCTAGTTAGCCAGCTGGCTAGCCTGCTGACTTAACTAGGTGACTTAACTAGCTAATCAACTGGCTAGCCAGCTGATTATTTGCCTAGATACCTAGCTAGTTAGCAGGCTAGTCAGCTGACTTAACTAGCTGATTTAATGAAGTAGCCAGATGGCTAGCCAACCGACTTAACTAGCTAGTTACCTAGCTAGACAGCTGGATAGCCAACTGACAACTAGCTGGCATAACTAGACAATTGATGTCTAGCCAGCTGACTTAACTAGCTACCTACCCCAATAGCCCTCTGGCTTACCAGCTGACTTAACTACCTAACTACCTAGATAAACTGCTTGCCAGAGAGCTGACTTAACTAGGTGACTTAACTAGCTAGCCACCTGGCTACCCAGTTGACTTAAGTAGCTAGTTATCCTGCTAGGATGCTGGCTAGCCGGCTGAATTAACTAAATGACTTAACTAGCTAGCCAGCTGACTTAAGTAGCTAGTGACCTAGCTAGCCAGCTGACTTAACCAGCTGATTTAACTAGCTAGCGAACTAGCTAGCTATCATATAGCTAGCTTACTTAACTAGCTAACTGAACTAGCTAGCTAGCTGACATATCTAGCTGATTTAACTAGCTAGCTGTCTAGCTAGCCAGCTGACTTAACTAGCTGAAATAAATAAGGAGTCAGCTGGTTACCCATCTGACATAACTAGGTTTTTAACTAGTTAGCCAGCTTGCTAGGCAACTGACTTAATCGAGGTGACTTAACTAGCTTGCCAGCTGCTTAGCCAGCTGACTAAAGCTGATTTAACTAGCTGGCCAGCTGGCTAGCCAGCTGATTTACTGCCTAGCTACCTAGCTAGCCAGCAGCCTAGCAATCTGACTTAACTAACTGACTTAATGAAGTAGCCAGCTGACTAGCCAGCAGACTTAACTAGCTATCTACCTAGCTAGATAACTGGATAGCCAACTGACCTAACAAGCTGACATAACTTGGTAGCCTAATGGATAGCCAGTGACTTAACTAGCTACCTACCTACATAGCCCGCAGGCTTGCCAGCTGACTTTTCTTAACTGCCTAGCTAAGCCATTGACCAGCAAGCTAAATTAAATAGGTGACTTAACTAGGTGACCTAACTAGCTAGACAGCTGGCTAGCCAGCTGACTTAACTAGATAGGTATCCTGATAGGCAGTTTGCTAACCAGCTGACTTAACTAACTGACTTAACTAGCTAGCACACTGACTTAACAAGCTAGCTACCTAGCTAACCAGCTGACTTAGCTATCTGACTTTACTAGATAGCTACCTAGCTAGCCACCGGGCTGGCCAGCTGACTGAACGAGCTGATTTAACCAGGTAGCCAGCTGGCAAGCCTCTGACTTAACTAGATGACTTAATTATGTAGGCAACTAGCTGACCAGCTGAATTAACTATCTGACCTAATCGTCCTGCCAGCTGGCTTGAAAGCTGACTTAACTAGCTAGCTACCTATCTAGCCAGTTGGCAGGCAAGATGAATTAACTAGAAGACTAAACTAGCTAGCTAGCTGGCTAGCCAGCTAACTTACCTAGCTTGCTACCTAGCCAGCCAGCTGGCTAGCCAACTAGCTTTACTAGTTTACATAACCAACTAGCCAGCAGGCTAGCAAACTGACTCAACTAGCTGACATAACTAGTTAGCCAGCTGGCTAGACAGCTGACTTACCTAACTCTCTAACTAGCTAGCTAGCTGGCTTGCCAGCTGACTTAATCAGCTGATTAATTAGCTAGCCAGTTGGCTAGCCAACTAAGTGAACTAGCTCTAAACCTAGCTGGTCAGCTGTCTAGCCAGCTGACTTACGTAGCTGATTTAAATTACTGACCTGCTTGCTAGTCAGTTCAATTAACAAGCTTGCTATATAGCTTGACAGTTGGCTAGCTAGCTGACTTAAGTAGGTGACTTAACTTGCTAGCCAGCTGTCTAGCCAGCTGACTTAACTAGGTGACTTAACTAGCTAGCCAGCTGGCTAGAAGATTTATCTAACTGCCTAGCTACCTAGCTAGCCAGGTGGAGTGCCAGCTGACTAACTAGCTAG
>NW_007249195.1:0-15621 GCF_000164805.1 Carlito syrichta
GGAGTGGCCACTGCACTCCAGTCTGGGTGATAGAGTGAGACTCCAACTCAAAAAAATAAAGTAAACTAAAATAAATAAATAAATAAAACGTTCTAAAATAACATATTTGAATGTATATATCATTTAAGATCTGAGTTAGATAATTAGTAAGTCTTCCACTTTTGCTTAAATATTTTCTTGTTTATTGCATGTGAAAAGTATAATTAGCATTTCCTTTCACATCATTCAACTTACAAGTGAACAATAATATGTATTTCCAATGGTTTATTTTATACATAAGTGTGTCATACCGTAATTTACCATATTCAAATTGCCTCCAGTATTTATAAATGTAAGATTTTTCTTTATCTACAAAAACTATATTACCCCTTTCACTTTTGTGCATAAATAGCACCAGCATATTTATCATATAGTAAAGAAGATTCAGTAGTATAATTTAAATCCTTTGTAATAGCCAGGTGTGGTGACACACATCTATAACCCCAGCACTTTGGGAGGCTGACATGAGAGGAATGCCTGAGTCCATGGGTTTGAGATGAGTCTGGACGAGTTACCGAGACCTCATCTCTACAATAAATTAACCAGGCAAGGTGGTGTGTGCCTGTAGATGCAGATACTTGGAAGGCTGAGGTGGAAGGTGTTAGGGTTCAGACGGTGGAGTGCTGGAGAGGAAAGACGAGCAGGGAGAGGCACAGCACTGCTGGAGCCGGCAAGCCAGAGGTGCCGTGCTGGGACCCAGAGATCCAAATAAATGCAAAGAATTGTAACACAGAAAAGTGAGAGAAGAGAAGATTTATTTAAGAAAAGTTCAGCCGGGTTCGGTGGCTCAACCTGTAATTCCTCGCCTTTGGGAGGCTGAGGTGAGTGGATTGCCTGAGTCCATGGGTTCGACACCTGCCTGGGCAGCAAGGCCTCATCTCTACAATAAATCAAAAAATCAACCGGGCGTGGTAGCACATGACTGTAATTCCGGCTACTCGGAAGGCTGAGGCGGAAGGATCGCCGGAGCCCAGCAGGTCGAGGCTGCGGTGGCCGGCAGTGGCCACTGCACTCCAGTCTGGGTGACAGAGTGAGAATTCAACTCAAAAAAAAAAAAGGAAAAGAAAACTTCACTCCCCAAGACACGGAGTGGGCCTACACTCTAGGTGGGTGTGGCCCCCTCATAGCTCCCCAAAGCCCTAACTTAAGTCCTTTTCTTGGAGATGTTGTATGTGACTACTGTGACTTCTTTATTGACCACCTGTGGATGACTTGGAATTCCTGTGACACAGGGACACATTAATGTCCGCCCACATTATCATTGCCCCTAGAGAAGGGCATGACAAGAATTCTAATTCTCCTGCACCTTCCCAAATGACATTCCTTAGAGCTACTGGAGGGTGCATCTCTTTTTATCTCTTAGGCATTCCCAGTGCATAGCTTAAGGGGATCCATGGCTTCCCTGTAGATAGTGCCTAATTTCCTGGAAGATTGAATTCCCATGTGCTCTCCCTCTGAGCGGTTATAACTTTTGTATTTACAAATTTCATGAGTTTTACAACCTTACCCAATGTATGATGTCTTAGGTCTTATAAACTCCCTTTACTCTGTGCAAGCTTGATTGACACTATGAGATACCCCTGATTCCTGGCAGCAGGAAGTCTGTTCCTGAAAAGACAAAGGTTGCAAATTTAATTTTACTTAAAGTGTGCATTTCTCCAAAAGCATAGTTTATACTTTCTCATCATTGTGTTAAGGTTTAGGAACAAGATAAAAAATGACGTCCCACTCTTGATGTGTCCTTTCAGAAGGGTCACCTAGCCCAACAGATCGAGACTTTGGTGGCTCAGCTGGTAACCCCATCACTTAGGATGGCCAAGGACAGAGGATTTCCTGAGACCGCTGGTTCGAGACCAGCCTAGGCAACTTTGTGAGATCTTGTCTTTACAATAAATCACATAAACTAGACAGACATGGTGGCAAGTGTTTGCAGTTCCAGCTATTTGGAAAGCTGAGTCAGATTACCTAAGCCCAGCAGGTGAACAGTAGTCACCGTGAACATGCCATTGCACTCTAGCCTGGGTGACAAAAGTGTGACTCAAACTCAAAAATATATATATATATGAATCTTTAAAATTAAATTAAATGTATTTTATGAATCTGAGTCTCACTCCTTTACCCAGGCAGGAATGATATGGCACCATCACAGGTTACCACAACCTTGATCTGCACTCAAATAATTCTTCCATCTCAGACCCCCAAGGAGCTGGAACCACACGCATGTGCAACCAATCTCAGCTAAATTCTTTCAGCTTTTATAGCTACATGGATGTGTTATGCTATCAAGGTTGGTCTCAAATCCCTGGGATCAAGCAATCCTCTGCACTATCTCTCCCCTCACCCCTTATCTGAACTTAAGAAAAGAACACACAGAGTCAGGCTCGGTGGCTCAGCCTGTAATGCCGCGCCTTTGGGAGGCAGAGGTGAATGGGTTGCCTGAGCCCACGGGTTCGAGACCCGCCTGGGCAACTTGGTGAGACCTCATCTCTACAATAAATCAAAAATTAGCTGTGCATGGTAGCGCGCACCTGTAGTTTCAGCTACTCAAAAGGGTGAGGTGGAAGTGTTGCTGGAGCCCATCAGGTCGAGGCTGCCGTGGCCGAAAGCGGCCACTGCACTCCAGTCTGGGTGAAACAGTGAGACTCCAACTCAAAAAAAAAAAAGAAGAACAACACACAAATCAAAAGGGGTCTTTAGGATACCGTCCAAACAACATCTTGGTTTTAATGGCTCTCCCAAATATTCCCACAGTCCCTGTTCCAACTCGTTGTCTTGACTTTGGCAGTGCGGCCAAGCAGAATGATACTTGCACCTGGTGACATACCCTGGGGATATCCACCTTGATACTCCATATTATGCGACTGCCTGGCTGTAACCAACTACCCCCAAGGCTTCCCCCACCCCTTCTCAAAGTCTTTCCTTCCAGGCCACCACAAGCCCTGACGGGGGCTTAGGGATTCATGATCCACTGTTGGCCCAAGGAGACTCCTTAGCGCTGCGGTGGAGGCAGGAGGGAGGGACAGGGCCAGGACAACAGCCTCTCCCTGGTCCCACACAGTCAGAGAGCGTGATTGCCTGGAGAAGCCTCTGCTCAGCGAGGTCGCTGCGGGGTTAGGACTCTGGGGACTGCCAAGCCCCACCCTGAGCCAATGTAGCTCTTTAATCAGGGTTCATTCCTCTTCCCTTCTCGCACACATCGCCATCCTCCTCATCTCCCGGTTTCTGGGTGTCCTGAAGTCCCTATGAAGTCCCAGGACAAGCAGGTCACAGGGCAACAAAGGCTGAAGTAAAGACTTGCAGTTCTCTTGGAGATGACCCAGGATTTCCACTGGTGCCAGATACACAAAAAACCTGGCTGTAGCCAAAAGCAGCCTCCTCACTTCTGGCAACTCTCTAATTGGACAGTTTCCAAGTCACCATCCACTGATTGGATAAGGCTCCAGGTCCCCCCTCTGATCTTGAATTATAGGAGATGCATTCAAACGGGGCTGCGGGATGCAAGAAAAACATATGTCTGCTTACACCTTCTAAGAAGGAATTAAGTTTAGAGGAGAGGTATGTATGAAAAACTTTCATTTCACAGAGATCTGAAGATTTGACTTTTCTTTCAGTATGTATTATTTTATATACAAAAAACAAAATAAATGTGTTGTTATGTTTTGGTAGAAAGGCAACATTTTTTAAAAATCAGTTTTCGCATTGTCAGGTGCATGCCGCGGCTGCCATGATGGCCTCTGTTTTGGAAAATTTCCCATTGTATGATAGTGTACAACACAAACCTGTAAGAGAAAGACCAAGAGGAATAATTAGGAGAAAGAAAGTACAGCTGCAAAAAGAGTTATCTGAACATGATATTCCAGGTGAAGACTGGTCAGGATCTACCACTGCACGAGCTTGCTCAGAAAACATAACCTCAGGCAAGGGTAAGACAGAGGACAGGGAATGCCAAGTGCCAACAAGTTTCTCCCTCCAATGATTTCCAATTTCTATATCATCAAGTAGAAAATAGACTTTGAATGGGACACGCACCCTTAAGGATGTGAATAGAGAGACACAAAATACAATATGAGAGAAGTGTAAACATATATATTTAATTTTTTTTTTTTTAGTTGGAGTCTCACTCCATCGCCTAGGCTGGAGTGCAGGGGTACTCTCACGATCACCCCAGCGTCGACCTGCTGTGTTTTAAGAATCCTTCCACCACAGCTTTCCAGGTAGCTGGAACTACAGGAGCGCTACCACACCTGGCTAATTTTTTATTTATTATAGAGATGAGGTATCACCAAGTTTCCCCGGCTGGTGTTGAACCCACAGATTCAGGAAATCTACTCACCTCAACTTCCCCAAATGTTGGGATTATAAGCTGAGCCACCAAGTCCAGTCAGTTTTTACTTTTCATTTTAAAGATGTGGGGCACAATTCAGGGCTAGGTTTACAAATGTTAATTATGCAGCTAGAAGGGTGCGCATTGTAGAGGAAGACTTCAAGGTAAACATTTAAAATATGTCAAGACACTTGTGTGACATTAATGAAGGTACTTAACCTGTCTGAGTGCCACTTTTGTCACCTGTAAAATGGGGATCACAGGCCTACTTCATCAAAATATTTAAATATTGTAATATTGCCATGCAACTTACTCCCAGAAAACTGGAACAAACCTGGAATCCAGCTACTCCAGAGAATGAGTAAGCAGAGGAAGGTCAGGGGCACAAAATGTAAGTGAAAGACACCAAACCACAAGGAGCACCTGGCTCTGTAAACAGCAGCTGCAGTGGCATCAGGTCCAAACTTCTTGGACAGCCAGTGTGGAGACTTAGAACACAGTGTCTTTGAGGTCACATGCCCAACAACAGTGCATCTGAACAGAGACACAAAAGTCTCCTTTCCACACATCCCCATTTAATGATGGACTGTCATCATATACTGTCTTTGTCCAAGACATCTGGACAAGTGTAATCACAAACCATTATACAAAGAGGAATCAGGGAGTAGAATGAGAATACAGAGGAAGGTATGAGAGATGCATGCACTTGACCACATAGACTGTCCCCACAAATCCTATTTAAAATTGCAAGACTCAAACCTGTAATCACAGCACCTTGGGAGGCTGAGTTCAGAGGATTGCCTGGGCTCATATGTTCAATATCAATCTGGGCAACTTGTTGAGAGCTAGTCTCTACAGTAAATCAAAGAAAATTAGCCAGGCATGGTAGTGTGCATCTGTAGTTCCATCTTCTTTGAAGCCTGAGGTGGAAGAATTGCCTGAGCCCAGTAGTTTGAGTCTGCAGTGACTATGAGCATGCCACCTCACTCAAGTCTGGGAAACAGGGCGAGATTCCAGTTCAAAAAATAAAAATGAAAGAACGCTAATGTCAACCTGTGGTATCCTTGGAATCCCTCAACTTGTCACCTCCAAAAATGTTCACAATTTCTTTATTAATAAAGGTGCTGATGAGTTCACATGTATTTAATCCATAAGGTGTACATTTTCTCCAAGTGCTGACCCGGCCATCATTATTTTATCTTATCTCATATTTGGAAATCATTAAAAAAAATCCTTGGAACATGTGAATTGAAATATGTCTTGTAGCCGGGCTTGGTGGCTCAGCCTGTAATCCTTCACCTTTGGGAGGCTGAGGTGAGTGGATTGCCTGAACCCGTGGGTTCGAGACCCACCTGGGCAACTTGGCGAGACCTCATCTCTACAATAAATCTAAAGAAAATTAGCCGGGCGTGGTCGCGCGTGCCTGTAGTTCCAGCTACTTGGAAGGCTTAGGCGGAAGGATCGCCGGAGCCCAGCAGGTCTAGGCTGCGGTGAACCGGAGCGGCGACTGCACTCCAGTCTGGGTGACATAGTGAGACTCCAACTCCAAAAAAAAAAAAGAAAAGAGAAATATGTCTTGTAATCCCAGCAACTTGGGAGGCTGAGGCGAGTGGATTGCCTAAGTTTGAGACCCGCCCAGGCCACTTGGCGAGACCTCATCTCTACAGTAAATCAAAAATTAGCTGGGTGTGGTAGGGCACACCTGTAGTTTTGGCTACTTGAAAGGCTGAGACAGAAGGATCGCTGGAGCCCAGCAGGTCGAAGCTGCGGTGGCCTGGAGTGTGCCACAGCGCTCTGGACTGGACAATGGAGTGAGACTCCAGTTCAAAAAAAGGAAAAAGAAATATGTCATTAACAGCCGAGTTTTATGCCATAGATATAACAACATGAAAGCTGGTTCGTCGGGGAAATAAAAGAATTGCCTCTGAGGTCATGGGAATTTAGGGCCATCAGTTATTAGGAGGCTACATGGAAACAGAAGTGTTCCCAGAGTTTTCCACTGGCTAGACAGACAAATTTCTCAGATGGACCCTAGTGAGGTAGGTGCATCCCTCAACGCTGTGGGTGACAAGCCTTACATCCAGAGCAGAGATGCAAACTGATGAGTTTCCACCTTCCCCTAAGTGCCTCTCACTTTGAATGTCATTGCCCCAAAGCTGGATCACCATCAGTTCCTGAGGGATCAGGTCGCCCTCTGTGTCTCTTTGACACTGTCCAGTCAGGGTACAGTTGAGATGTGGCCAATGAGTACGTGGAAAATGCCTGAGCCACCATCAGCTTCAGGTTGACTTCATGTCCACTGAAATGGGTTGGTAAAAGTGGTTCGCTATGCCACGTGCAGCCGGGTTCGTGACCTGTGGACAAGGAGCTCTCAAGACTCTAGGGTTCCCTGCATGCCCTGTGACTCGCGAGTCAGCCAGCTTCTCCCACGTACAATGCCAGTGCAGGGAGAAATTGTAACATTTTCTTGCCTCATAAATCCACCCTTTGATCTCATCACATGTCACTCAAGACCTGAGAGGTGGACACTGGAGTCGCATCCAATCAATGAGCATTATGTTCTCAAATGGCCAATCAGGAGTTGGAAGTGAGTGGGTAGGTCTTCATCTTTTGTGCCTGCTCATAGAGCTGGGTCTTCCCCGCTGGACTGTCCTATTATCTGGGAGTTTTTGGTAAATTACAAAGTATGAATTTATTTAATTGTTTTGAGTCGGAGTCTCTCTGTTACGCAGGTTGGAGTGCAGAGGCGTACACACAGCCTCCACAGCCATGGCCTGTTGAGCTCAGGTGATCCTTTACCTCAGCCTTCTAAGTAGCTAGAAACACAGGCATGCATCACCATGCTTGTCTCATTTTTCTTAATTTATTGTAAGGAGAGTTCTGGCCAACTCACCCAGGGTGGTTTCAAAATCCTGGGCTCAGACAATGCTCTTGCCTCTGTCTCCCAAAGTCCTGAGATTACTGCATGAGCTACGAGCCTAACATGGAGTATGAGTTTCTATAGAATCACTTTTGAAACCTTCCTAGGTTAGGAAATCATAAAGCAAAAAACTTAAAACATCTGCTGACAGTGTTCTTGGGATTTCAGGGTCCAAAAAGAAAGTCACCACTACTCTCACATTTTTCCAACATTATGCAAAAAGAAAACCTAAAAAATAGTTTGTAAATAAATGAGTAGATATTTTCATGTTTCCCAAAGCAACAGAAGAGCAGTCTGATCATGCAGTCCCTTATGAACCATTAAAAGAACTGTGATTTTCACAGTAATCTTGAAGAAAATTCACAGAAGGAAAACAAGAGATTCTGGAGGATTTCAGCGCATGGAACAATAGATGTCCCCTTGGAAATCAAGAGAAAAAAAAAATCCCAGGCTCCTCAGGAACTATTTCCATAGGAGCAGACGACATTGCAAACCTCATTACAAGCTCTGATTCCACGTTGACCTGTGACATCCGTTTCATTCACTTCTACCTACCTGGGGGTCTGGTCAATATGTGTCTCCAGGACTCTTTGTTTAACTCCAGAGACACGGTCAGGTCTGGCTTAGAGAAAGCAAGACCTGTTTTATTAGAAAAAAGTAACATGACACTTGGTGGGATTCTCCTATTACAATCCTAGTACTGTGCACAGGAAAGAATACACTAATCCGGGCTTGGTGGCTCAACCTATAATCCCACCTTTTGTGAGACTGAGGTGTGTGGACTGCCTGAGCCTGCGGGTTCAAGACCTGCCTGGGCAACTTGGCAAGGCCTCATCTCTACAATAAATTAAAAAAAAAAAAATCAACCGGGCGTGGTAGCACACGCCTGTTGTTCCAGCTACTTTGGAAGGCTGAGGCGGAAGGATCGGCGGAGCCCAGCTGGTCGAGGCTGCAGTGACTGGGAGCAGCCACTGCACTCCAGTCTGGGTGACAGAGTGAGACTCCAACTCAAAAAAAAAAAAAGAATACACTAAACAAGATTCTACAAAATTAATTTCCAAATATTATTTTTCCACAGAACCTTTAGAACATTTCAGAATAATTTTACGATTGTAGGTCCTTAGCTCAGCACTAGTGAATCAAAAATAGATGGCAGCGATTGGATTTTAAGGTGTGGTGAACAATATACATATATACATTTTTTTTTTTTAGTTGGACTCTCACTCCAACACACACACACACACACACATACACACACACACACACACACACACACACACACACACACACACAAATGCAGCTTCTGATTCAGGCGATGTAGGGTAAACCAGTTTTTGCATTTTTATTTTTCTCACTTTGGGGGAGTCTCACTTTGCTGGCATGCTGGGATGCAGTGGCATAATCACAGCTCATTGCAGCCTTGACCTCCTGGCCTAAAAAGACTCACTCTTCTCAGCCTGCTAAGTGACTGGACAAATTGTTTTCATGTGCAAGGCAAACAGACAACACAACAAGTAAAATCTGTTTGTAAAGTAAAATCTGAATCTAATAATGAAGAAACAAATATTTTATGTAGAATTGCAGCTACAAGTATCTTCCATGTTTTGTAACACCCAAAAGTGCATAGATATTCTCTCTTTTTAGGATCCTAGAGATCAAGACTCTTCTCATTATTTATTTATTTATTTATTTATTTATTTATTTATTTATTTATTTATTTATTGAGTTGGAGTCTCACTCTGTCACCCAGACTGGAGTGCAGTGGCCGCTTCCGGCCACCGCAGCCTCAACCTGCTGGGCTCCGGTGATTCTTCCGTCCTCAGCCTTCCAAGTAGCCAGAATTACAGGCATGTGCTACCATGCCTGGCTGATTTTTTGATTTATTGTAGAGATGAGGTCTCGCTGCCCAGGTGGGTCTCAAACCCATGGGCTCAGGTAATCCACTCACCTCAGCCTCCCAAAGATGTGGGATTACAGGCTGAGCCACCGAGCCCAGCTTTTTTTTATTCCAAACTTCCTGAGTTATTTGGGGCAGTAACTGCCACCCTGCATAAATGTGCATTTTATTATTTCTGTTCTGCATGGAGCGGATGGAGCATCCATATGGAACCTTAATAGTACTTGTTTCCATCCTTCACTAGACTCTGAGGATATATCCTATCTCCAATGACAATTTTGTTTATCCGTGTTTTTCCATGTTCTACAACCACAAGGGAACATGTTTAATAATGCAAATCATAAATTCATGGTGAGGAATGTACACAGCAGCTATAAAGCCTGAAAGAAGAAACAAAGAGAAAGTAGAGGCATGTAGGAAAAAAGAATTTTTCAGAGCACTTGAATATCACAAGAAGAATCAAAATGAGTTAATCTTACAAGGCAGGACAATTACAAGTAGCAGTTGAGATTTGCACACTCTAAAATCTTGACATTCTAGTAGGAAGAGAGACATAGAACATGGCCTGGGACACATTTACCTGGGAACAAGTCATTTTTGCCTCTTTCTCCTCCTCCTTCTTCAACATTACTTTTCAGGTGAGATTATCTAGACATGTCATATCTACATGTTGAAAATATGACTTTAATTTCATTTTTACCTTTTTTGATTTGGAGTGTCACTCTGTCGCTCAGGATGCAGTGCAGTGGCACACTCCCAGCCACCACAGCCACGACTTGCTGGACTCAGGCGATCCTTTCGTCTCAGTCTTCCAAATAGCCAGAACTACTGGCATGGGCTATCATGCACAGCTAATTTTTTTTTTTTTTTTTTGTAGAGACGAGGTCTCACCATGTTGCCCAGGGTGGTTTCAAAACCGCAGGCTCAGGTAATCCTCTTGCCTTGGCCTCCCAAAGTGCTGGTATTATAGGCATGAGCCACTGCACCAGACCGGCCTTTATTTTCTAAAAATTAATTTAAATATATTTTCTGAGTCTGAGTCTCACTCCGTAACCCAGGCAGGCTTGAAGTGACTCTACCCAGCGTATGATAATTTTGACCTTTTGAGCGCAACCAATTTTTCCATCTCAGGATCTCAGGCATCTGAGCCTATAGGCATGAGCGACCAACTCAGCTAATTCGTTTCAGTTTTTATAGCTACATGAATGTGCTATGTTGTCCAGGTTAACCTCAAACTTCTGAACTCAAGCAATCCTCTCCCCCCTCACCACTGACCTGTATAAAAAAACACAAACAAACAAAAAAACACACACACAAACAACCCAAGTGGGATCTTTAGGATGCAGGCCCCTCATCTTCTCGGTTTTAATGGTCCTCTAAGTTAAGTCATATCCCCTGTTCCAACTCTTTGTCTTGACTTTGGCTGTCCCACCAGGCAGAACCAGGTTTGGACTTGGTGACAAACTGCCAATGACCCTGATGACTTGCCCTAGGAATTTTCACCTGGATAACCCAGATCAGGCGACTGTGGGGCTAACCAGCGCCTGCACTTTGTCGGGTTTCCCCTTGCCCCTTCTCCAAGCCTTTCCCCCCAGGCCCTCCAGAGACCACTGACCAGGAGATCTGACTGGTGGCTTAGAGATTCACGATCCGTTTTTGGTCCAAGGGAATTCCTTAACATTGTGCCAGACCCTTCATTTAACCTTGGAAGAGGAGAGAGGGACAGGACCAGGACCACAGCCCCTTTCCTGGGCCCCTCCATGACACTCCTGGTTCCTGCACGTCCAGAGCACTGTATTGCCTGGAGAGGCCGCTGGTGGGGCGAGGTCGCCATGGGGACAGGACCCTGGGGCCCGGACCAGACCCACCCTATGCAGAGGGGACCAGGGCCAAGACAAGGGAGAGGATGGGTCCAGGATCAGAAGTGAGAGGGAGGCTGGTCTGCCATAGCCGGGTCATCCGGTTTCATCCTGCTTCCTGTTCTCGCACTCAACCCCATGCTATCGCCCAGTTTCTGGGTGTCCCAGCATCCTCCCTATGACACACCAGACCTGCATGTCACAGGGCATAAAAGAATGGAAAAAAGACAGGTGGTTCTTTCCGAGATCATGCAGAACTTCTGCAGGCATAGGATACAAAAGTCCTGGTCAGAGCCCAGAAACCGTCCCTTCATTTTCAGCTCCTCTCTGATTGGGCAGTTTCCGAACTAGAATCCGCTGATTGGATAGGGGTACAGGCCACCACCCTTCTAATCTTGAGTGACAACAGATGCGATCAAATGGGGCTGGAGGAGGCAAGAAAAAAGAAAAGCATTTTTTAAATTGTAGCATTTTGAAGTTGAGTTGCCTTCCTGCACAGGAATTTGGGGGAGGGGAGGAGCAGGTGTGGTGTGCATCGGGGAGCATTCTGGGAACTCTGGCACAGGAGTGCCACCTGGTGGCTTGGTCGTCGAGTGGCAGGACTCCATCCCAACCTGCAGTGGCTGCAAAAGACTCCAATATTCCCTGTGAATGGTGTCAAGGTGCATCTACATTTTTTGCCCTGCAGGAGAGTCACTTTCACCAGATATGTTGGACAAACTGGCCTTTGCCACACTCAAGTACTAAAGAAATAAGCCCCTCTAAAGAAGAATTAAAAAAATAAATAAATAATAGGGGAGGCAAGAAATAAGCCCCCCCGTGCTCCTGTATAAAAGAGTGCATGTCGCCCTTTGTGGCTCAGTCTGTAATCCCAGCACTTTGCGATGCCGAGGCGAGTTGATTGCGTGAGTCTGTGGGTTCCAGACCAGTCCAAGCAACTTGACAAGACCTCATCTCTACAATAATCAAAAAAAAGAGCCGGGCTTGGTGAAACGACAGATCGTGAGTGGGAAGCCGTTTTTCATCTTGTTCTTAAACCTTGACACAATGATGAGAAAGAAGAAGCTGTGCTTTTGGAGAAATGCACACTTTAGATATAATTAACTTTACCAACTTTGTCTTCTCAGAAACAGACTTCCAGGTTTCTGAGGTATCTCATAGTGGCAATCAAGCTTGCCTAGAATAAAGGGAATTTACAAGGCCTAAGATATCATACATTGGTTAAGGACTGTAAAAGTCATGAAACTTGTAATTAAAAAAGTTATGAGCTGCCCAGACGGGAAGCGGGTGGGGACTTAATCTTCCAGTAGAACGGGCCCTATCTACAAGGAAGTCAAGGACCCCCGAAGCTACCTACTGGGAATGCCTAGGAGATAAAGAGAAAGTGCGCACTCCATTTGCTCCAAGGAATATCGTTTGGGAAGATACAGGAGAATTAGAAGCCTTGTCACACCCTTCTCTAGGGGCTATGATAATGTCAGTGAACACTAGTGGGTCTCTGTGTCACAGGATCTCCAAGACATCCACAGGTGGTCGATATGGAAGTCACGGCGGTCACTTGCAGTCACGTGCAACATCTCCAAGAAACAGATTTAAGCCAAGACTCAGGGGGCTACAAGTTCACACTCAGCTAGAAGTAGGCTCACTCCCTGTCTGTGGGGGGTGAACTTTTCTTAAATAAATCTTTTTTTCTCTCACCTCTGTGTGTTGCAATTCTTTGCAATTTACTCGGATCTCTGGGTTCCCAGTGCACACCTCCTTTTGCCAGTCCCGGCAGTGCTGCACGCCTCCCTGCACCTCTCCACCCTCACCCTGTCTGCCAGTACCCTAACATTTGGTATCGCTCGTCTGTAGTTCCAGCTACTTGGAAGACTGAGGCCGAAGGATCGCATGAGCCCTGCAGGTCGACACTGGGGTGGCCGAGAACATGCCGCTGTACTCCAGCCTGGGTGACAGAATGAGACTCCAACTCAAAAAAAAAAAAGAGAGAGAGAATATAAAAGATTCATGTTATGCAATCAGTGATTCTGGAACAGATAAGCTTCTAAAGTTGGCTCCCAACCACGTATTAACTAGACCTCCCAAAGCATATCGTGGGGATCTGGATGATGCCATAACTGAGCCAGATCTTAGAACCCATATCCATCCAGTAGGACAGATCTGGTTATTCACTATTGTAAGAACTCATCTGTATCAGTTTGGAGAGATCTGGACACTCACTATTGTACAAAGAGATCACTGTGCAGAGCAGGCTGCAGGAGGGGCTGCTGAGAATTCATTCGCTAAAATAACTTTATTTTATTTTTTGTTGTTCTCCTGAAAGCACAATGAGATAAGAAAAAGGAACTGGATGATTTTCAGTAGCTGCAGACTCAACAAAAAATGGGAATCCTGCCTAAACCCGGGGGATTGAGACCAGCCCAGGCAACTTGGCATGACTTCATCTCTACAATGAAAAATAACAAAATTAACTGGGTGTGGTAGGGTGTGCCTGTAGTTACAGATACTTGGAAGGCTGAGTGGAAGATTTGGCACTGTCAACCAGTCTGGGCGAAAGAACGAGACTCCAACTCAAAAAAAAAAAAAAAGAGAGAGAGAATCTCTCAGGAGCCAGATGAAAAAAAGAGGACAGACTACTGACTATGAGATGCAGCTAAGGCCTATTCTTGCATAGCCAGAAAATCTTTTCCTGTATGCAGCTCTGGTCCCCATCTTATATCATATTCACACAAAGAGAGGCCACATTTTAAATTTCTAACCGTGAACGAACCCACCAAGTATGGCAGACCTACAGACTTGACTTCCTGGGACCACACTTGCTAAATTTTCATCATTCCTATAATCTGGAGCATGTACCAAATCCTGAAATCATGGCCCCAGGACTGTGCACTTGGCCTCAGACTTCTGCCTCATTGGAGGTCACGTAATGGACATTCGGGGCACGGAAGTTCAGCCATCACTGCCTCCTTGAGTGGATAAGGTTGATGACTGGCCTGCGGGTTTCTGCTCACCCTCATCGATGTCCTCGTTGCTCTTCAAGCCTGGTGACATCACTGGTTTGGCCCTGCTGGGCCTGAGTGAGCCCCAGGTACCCACACACTATCCAAGGGTACTCACCCTGCCTTGGATCAGATTCTAGTTTTGGTCAGGGCCACAGTTTACCTGTATGATCATCCTAGGTGTCCCTAAATCACATTTTCTCTCAGAAGTCGGTTTGAGGCCAGGTTGGGTCATTCATTGCTAAGAATTGTGCCCTGTAGGAAAGACACTGTCACACAGAATGACATGCATGACAACCAAGACATGCTGCTGACTGGCTAAACTTTGCTGATCCCACACTCACCCTCTCATCCAGAGGCTTCCAAGTGTCCAGCTGCCTTGTTGACACTAATTTCACAGACTGAGGAGCTATGTGGAGCTTTGGAGCAGCTTTCTGGGTGCTGCCCTGAGTTTTTCTGGGCATGTGGGTCACTTTCCCATAAGAAAGTTAATATGCAGTTGTCACCAAAAGGGAGAGGGTTATCTCAGATTTAGTGGGCTGGACAGGTCCTGGTGTTGGAGCCCCAGTGGGGTAGCAGGGTGAGGTACTAACCTCAAAGGGAAGATCTGGAAAAGACAGGATCCCGGCATCCTTGTTCAAAGCTGTACCATGGAAAACATTGGCTTTTGATATCCAGATGCGTGGGGAGCCTTGAGAATAAACTTAAGAAGGAAATCACCAAACAACCATGGTCAATTCTGAGCCAGGAGTATGCTGGCCACACCTGAGCCTCCAGGCCCCTGGAAAGCAGACTAATTCCCTGCAATCTATGGAAACCTCAACCTGAAGTTTTAGCTCAACTTTGGGATCATGCCAGCAAGGAGACATTGGGAGAGGACTCCTGATTGAGGGGTGCTATCACATGACTTTTTTGGGGGGTTGTAGTCTCACTCTGTCAAACAGGTTGGAGTGCAGTGGCATGCTCCCAACCACTGCAGCCTTGGCCTGCTAGGCTCAGTTGATCCTTCCACATCAGCCTTTCAGATAGCTGTAACTACAGGCACATGCCAGCATGCCCAGCTAACTTTTATTTATTGTAGAGAAGAACTCTTGCCACATTGCCAAGGCTGGTCTCCAACCTGTGAGCTAAGGCAATTCTCACCTCAACCAATAAAACTGTTGGGATTATAGGCATGAGCCACTGCACCCAGCCTGCTCTGTTATTTTCCAGAGCTGAGCTGGTGGGCTGGGAAGAGCCAGGGCTATCTACCTTGATCAGCTTTCTCAGTGAGCTCATCTGGCCCTCACAGGGTGGCCTCATGGACCCTGGTTCCTGGAATTCTTGGGTTTTCTACATGGCACCCTGGTCTAACACTAAAGGCACCCATGTGGGAAATTGATCCCAGAGCTAAGGGTGTGTGCATCCTGGGACATGGTTGCTGTTGCAACACCTCAGGTTTCTCCAGTGATGGGTGTCCCAAGGTTCGGACTGGCTTGGAGCTCCCTGCATCATGCCCTCAACCCAGGGCTACTCTACCTCACCTTCAGGCCTAGTAAAGAACTCTGGTGGGAGAGGTCTTCACTGTTACCCAAGCTCCTATG
>NW_007249196.1:0-1049 GCF_000164805.1 Carlito syrichta
TCAGAATTTCAAGCAGGATGTATCTAATGAGAGTACTAATATTCAGAAAAATACACAGCCCCTTGCCAAGGAAGAAAAAGAATCCAGGTTATAGCATACCTCAGTCAGGAAATCAACAGGCCATCTGCTGTGGTCTAAACAAGAATCAAGCTTCACAAGCTGCAACATAGGTAATAGCAGTCCTCATATGCAGAATCTATATGATCTGTAGCTAAGGAGAACTCAGAAACCTCATTTTCATGGTTCCTCCGACACAATATCTACATGACATCTTGCTAATGGCAAAACAAGAATCAGGGTTTCCAAACCGGATTTTGGAAAGGGAGTCCTTATAAACAGGACATTACACGGCCCCTCACTAAGGAAGAATAAGGAATCTGTGATACACCAATCCACAATCCAAAATTTCGTGTCTTGCTGTGGAATAAACAAGAATCAAGACTTCGAGCTCGTCTCATATTTTGGAGATATTTGGCTTGTGGGTATTATGAATCAATCATTTCAGGACTCCAGCAACATTCTGGTCTTCTTGAGAGTTGTAATCGGGTATCTGGTAGAACAAGTCCCTTAGGTTCCTGGGGACAATTAAGGCCAGTTTCCTGGAAAAAGTATCATTTTACCGTATTTCGATGTAACTTTGGTATTAAGATGAACTTGGTAATCCTTAAATTTCCGTTTCTACTTTATTTGTAGAGGGGCCCGGGTGTTTTGCAGTTGCCAAATATTTAGTACGAATTATTGAAATGTAACCAGGATTCATATAATCCATGTCCCTAGGAAATATCTGGGCACCTGCATTTTTAAATATAGAGTCTTGGAATCGACATGGACAGGAAAATCAGGGAATCTTGCTGAGAACGGAAAGGGATTCCGGTCTTGGAGTTCTCAATCACCTAAGGTTTAATCAGCAATCTGGTCTTCTATTTCGCCACATTTTTACTGTGTCTTTTGAAAAGGGACCAGGAATCTTGGGTTCTAATTCCTCAAGAACATTATGTGAGTCTTTCTTATGATATCCAAGCAACTGAAATTCTAGGTCACCAGGAATC
>NW_007249196.1:2144-5518 GCF_000164805.1 Carlito syrichta
CCTTCTGTGTCTCTTTTTATTTTGAGAAGGTACAAGGGTTTTGCACTTTCCAAATGTTTATACGTGCTTTAATGATAAACAGGAATCATGAAATCCACGTCCCTAGGAAACTTCTGAGTATCTGTCTTTTGATATACTGAATTTGGAATTCACATCGACAGGAAAAATCAGGGCATCTTACTGAGAACGAAAAGGAAATGCGTTTCTAGGATTCTCATTTTCTGGAATCTGCAGGGCCTCTTGATAAGGTTTAATCAGCAATCTGGGCTTCTGGGTCCCTACATTTTCAGAGCCAGTTGCTCCCTGGATACGCTAAATCTGTCAGTAAAGATGCTCAGGATCTTTCTGGTCCTCTTTTTAGTTGTAATCAAGGATCTGGTCCTTGAAATCCTTTTGTTTCCTGGGAAAAATCTATGACCATAATCATATTCCCCAGAATCAAAGGTATATTTTTACAAAATTCCTCGATTAAGGGGACCTCAAAGTACAGAAAATTCTTGTGGGTGGGCAGGTAGGAATTGGTATGTTGGGTTTGGAAGATTCCACATTTTGCAGAGGTGCTTTGAAGGGGAAACAGCCATCTTGAATTCCTGTTCCCAAAGAACATTATGGACGTCTTTCTCTTGATACCCAAAATCTGGAATTCTCGGTCTCCAGGAACCTTCTCGGTATCCTGCATAGTGAAGCAGGAAGCTGGGTAATGGAGGTCGTCTTATAAAGGAAATTACATGTCATATTGCTAAGGAAGTTTATGGAATCTTCCTTATATGAGTCCTCATTCCCAAAATCTACAGCCCATAACCTAAGAGGTAACCACGAATCAGGATTTTGAAGTAGGAATCTGGCTAATGGGAATACTCATATACTGGAAACTTCGCTGCCTATTGCTAAGTAAGAATAAGGAATCTGCATAACTCGGGTCCTCAATCCCAAAAAACTTCAGGTCGTCTTGCTATGGGCTAAACACGAATCATGGTGTTTTCGAGTATGAATATGGTAAACGGAGTCCTTATTTACAGGCAACTCCATGACTTGTTGCCAAGAAATAATAAGGAAACTGGGTTACATGAGTCCTCAATCCCAAAAATCTACAGATCATCTTGGAAAGTACTAAAAAGGTATCAGAGTTTTGAAGCAGGATGTATCTAATGAGAGTCCTATTATACAGGAGAATACACAGCACCTTGCCAAGGAAGAAAAAGAATTGGGGTTATAGCAGTCCTCAGTCCTAAGAATCAACAGGCCATCTACTGTGGGCTAAAAAAGAATCAGGGTTTAGAAGCTGGAGCATAGTTAATAGCAGTCCTCATATACAGAATCTACACGATATCTAATTTAGGAGAAATAAGAAACCTGTATTACACGGTTCCTCCATCCCAATATGTCCATGACATCTTGCTAATGGGGAATAAAGAATCAGGGTTTCCAAACAGGATTCTGGGGAAAGGCAGTCCTCATGTACAGGTCATTACACGGCCCAACGCTAAGGAAGAATAAGGAATCTGTGATAAACTAGTCCACAATCCGAATAATTCTCAGGGCGTCTTGTTGTGGTATATACAATAATCAAGACTTCAAGCGTGTCTCATGTTTCAGAGATATTTTTCTTATGGGTATTATGAATCAGTCATTTCAGGACTCCAGCAACATTCTGGTCCTCTTGAGAGTTGTAATCGGGTATCTGGTAGTACAAGTCCCTTAGGTTCCTCGGGATAATTAAGGCCAGTTTCCTAGAAAAAAGTATCATCTTACCGTATTTGGATGTAACTTTGGTCTTAAGATGAACTTGTTAATCCTTAAATTTCCGTTTCTACTTTATTTGTAGAGGGGCCGAGGGTTTTGCAGTCGCCAAATATGTAGTACGAATTATTAAAATTTAACCAGGATTCATGGAATCCACGTCCCTAGAAAACATCTGAACATCTGCATTTTGTATACAGACTTTTGGAATCCACATGGACAGGGAAAATCAGGGCATCTTGCTAAGAACGCATGGGAATCCGTTTCTTGGAGTTCTCTATCGCCTAAATCTAGAAGTCTCTTGATATGGTTTAATCAGCAATCTGGGCTTCTATGTCGCCATATTTTTAGTGTGTCTTTTGAAAACGTACCAAGAATCTTGGTTCCAATTCCTCAAGAACTTTATGTGAGTCTTTCTCTTGATTTCCAAGCAGCTGGAATTCTAGGTCACCAGGAAATATCTTTACGTCTTGCTGAGAATGAAGCAGGAATTTCAGTAATGGGAGTCTTCATATACAGAACACTACACTACCTGTTGCTACGGAAGAATAAGGAATCTTGGCTACACGAGGCCTCCATCCCAAAAACCTACAGACTGTATTGTTAAGAAATAACCACCTTTCAGGTTTGGGAGTAATAATCTGTATAAAAGGAGTCCTCATATGCAGGAAACTGCACTGTCTATTGCTAAAGGAGAATAAGGAATCTGGTTTACACGTGTCCTCCATCCCAATAAAACTTCAGGGATTCTTGCTAAGGGCTAAACCCGAATTTGGTTTTTGAAGCATAAACTACGAAATTAAATCCTCTTATACAGGCAAGTGCACTGACTCTTCCTATAAAGAATAAGGAATCTGGGTGACATGTTTTCTCAATCCCCTAAAAGTACACGGCGTATTCCTAATATCTAAAGAAAAATCAAGCTTTCGACGCATATATCTGTGAACAGGAGTACTTATATACAAGCAACTGCATAGCTGTTGCTAAAAATAAGTAATCTGGATTATACGAGTCATCAGTCCTGAAAATCTACAGCGCATCTTGCTGAGGGTTAAAGAAGAATCAGGGATTCAATGTATGAATGTGGGTAATAGTAATCCTCAAATACAGGAAACTACATGGCCTCTTGCTAATAAAAGAGAAGAAATCTGTTTTCCACGGTTCCTCTATCAAAAAATCTACATGGCTTCTTACTAAGGGCTAAACAAGAATCAGAATTTTGAAACAGGAATCAAGGGAAAGAGGCTCCTCACATACAGGACACTAAATGGCCTCCAACTATGTACGAATAAAGAATCATTGTCGTACGCATCCTCAATCAAAAAAATTCCCAGGTTGTCTGCTATGGGACAAACAAGAAACAGATCTTCGAGTTCTCCAAATGTTTCAGAGCAATTTAACATTCGTATATTATGAATTGGTCATTTCAGGACTCCAGCAACATTCTGTTCCTCTTAAAAGTTATAAATGGTATTGGGCACTCCAAATCCGATAGGTTCCTCAGAATAACTAATGCCAGATCCAGGACAAAAAGAATCTTCTTGCCATATTTGGATGTAACTCTTGTCTTAAAGTGAACCCTGCAATACTTCCTTTTTGTGTCTTTTTTATTTGTAGACGGAACAAGGGTTTTG
>NW_007249197.1:0-3551 GCF_000164805.1 Carlito syrichta
ATCTCATGTTAAGTGTGGCCAACTAGAATTACCTTAAGTTTGATTTTCATTATTCTTTCTGTCAGAGAACAGGTTCATGATTTGAGAAAAACATGTTCTTATGATTTAGGTGATGAAAGTAGCTTGGAGCATTCTGGTCAATTTACTTTTCCATTATTAGTAATTATTTTCCTAGCAACAATTTTTTAATGTTTAATTTAGAGAAGCACTATGAAAATTTGTAGACTGGTGTAGCCAGGCTATTCTAAAGTCTGTCTTGACATTTTATCCTACCTTTTTATCCTATCTACCAAAAGTTTCTTAAATCACTATATTCAACATCTTATAAGTTCAACTTATTAGTTTGACTAGCAGGGCAAGAAATGAAGGGAAACGTGCAAAAAAGAGAAAAGCAATGATTCTTCATGGAGAAGTGTTGACTGGCATAGAACCACTAACTAACCTTATCACTCGGCGCGTTGACACCACTTTGATGTAAAGGCAAATTTTAGTCTGAAAATTATACAGTGAACGTATTGCTGTTCAGCTTTTATTCTTCACATATCCTTGATTTCTGAGTGTCCTGATGAATGCTTTGTTTTGCTATTCATTTCATTATTACTCTTGTATGCATTGCTCCGAATGATAGAATTATGTAATACCCATATATGTTCTGTATCTTTAAAATACAGTTCCAGAAGGACTGTGTTTATTACTTTCTTTGCAGTTTTCTACCACACTGGAGTGGGCTCTGAATACATGTTGACTGCTGCACATGAGCATGCACACTTCTCAGCTGCTCTGCTGCATTTTTGTTCACTTCTCTTTTAAATCTATGGAATCAGCAAGGCAGTGTCCTAGCTCAGCTGGTGGGATCCACAAGGCTTTCTCTACTTAACGTTATATGTGTTGCCTCTAGATCTAGTCTTTTGTTATATGTACAATCTGTATAAACTTAAAGGGCTTGATAATATTTTACTCACATAGATATTTTGTTATTTTACGCATCTACTATTGAATCCACAATACAGATATTATCTTTAATGTTTGCCAAAATCTCGTGAAAAATATATTTTTTATTACAAATTTTAAAAGTGAGGCACAGAGGGCTCAAGTCATTTGCCTTTTAGATAAAACTACCTCCCTCTTAGGTGAAGGTGAGAATTAAGATGTATGTCTGAAGCCACTGACATAGAGTTTCGCACATAGTAGCACCTCAATAAATGAGCTTTATTATTGTGGTTGTTGGTATTACTCTTATTAATGCCAGTGCCTCAGTTAGTGGCATAGCTGAGGTTCTGTCTAATCTGAATCTAATCTGAATCTCAAGTCTGTGTTGAATAAATATGACACTTTCTGAAATACCAGTGAACACTTAGTCTAGTTTTATTTATTCTCCTTATGTCACACTGGTGTCAATTACTGCCAAAAGCTAGGTGTTAATGATCTTCTGGAACAAGTTTCCATCATTGGCTTTAGCTTTCAAAGCAGTCTTTTAGAGATTAGGGCTGACACCACGTTTCGTGCTGATGACGTTGTTCTTAGAAGCCCTGCAACAGATGGTGGCCATTGTGTAGACTCAGCACAGTTCTCCTGGGTTGTGCGACTGACTCAGCAAACTCCAACAGATAAACAGTCTGCCTGTACCAGATATCAGTCTGTAGTGGAGTGACTTATCCGAAAAACCAGAAAAAAAAAAAGATTCTTATTAAAATGGGTTGAGGGCTCTTGCTGTATGTATGGCATTTTATGCCAGCTTTTAAAACTATGTGTACAGAAAGCTCTCTCACTGGAGGACCAGTTAGTAAATAGCCTGGTGTCAGATTCCTGATAAAGCACAAGTTTACAGTTTGCTTTGAGACCACTTTTATCAGAGACTGCTGTGTTTTACAAGTGCCCATGTGAGGGCAAGAGGCCTCGTGTACAGAACATGCGATTGATGAATGCCCTGGGGAAGAATGATAAGGAGATGAGGTTTCTCTGCCAACACAAGGCTCTTTGTTTCACAGAAATTTTCATCATTTTGGACAGGATTGTTTGAATCTGGTGATAGATGGACAAGACTCTGCTCTGTTTGTGCCCATAACTTTGCGAATTATTTCTCTGTGACAAACGGCAACTACTTCTTTGGGGGAAGGGGAAAAGAAATGTGTTTACTTTTCTGTTGCCCCTTGCAAGTTTCCTTGAGACTGGTCAAATGACAGAACTTTCAGTGAGTGGACTTGGACTGTAGTGGTCATTTACTCTGAAGTTAATAGACTGTAGCCCTTATTTTCCTAGGCTGTGACCAAGACCCTGAACCTTATTTACATGATTGTATGTAAAATTTGCAGTAAAGATGATCTAAACATAATCAGCTTAAGACTGTGGTCTTTTTACACTCCTACTCCTCTCTGTCATGTTCCCCCTAGTGCAAAGTAGTCTTAGACTAGCCATTGGCAATTTTAAATCTGGCTAATGGATGCTGACTAGGGAATATATTTGTTTTGGGCTTTGTGGGATAGATTATGAGCCATATGAAATTTCATATAAGCCATATGAAATTGTCATTTGGGGAGGTCGGAAGCAACTGAACATCAGCAATTTCATATGGTTAACCTAATCTTATGAGGTTCAAAATTACTTCAGTGCATAATTAAGTTATTTTTTACTGTCCTGGTAAAGAAATGCCTCCCAGGAATCTTTCCACTGCCTCCTAATGAGCCCATGTAGCCAGGGTGATGAGTAAAAGAGTATGCCAAGAAATCATTGTATGATATGCCTGTGTCTTATAGCATCTAGCACTGAAAGCATGTGTTAGAGAGCAAACAACAACACTTTGATCAACGCTGATAGAGGAAAGATTGAGTGATCTTTCAAGTCTCTCCAAAGATAATCTAAAATCCGAGTTGAGGAGTAGGAAGTGCTTGGAAGGGAGTTGGTCTGGCATGCTCTCTACACCCTGAGAACGTTATTGTGGCTGGAATGGTTGCTTTTGGAAAACTGTTGCTCAGAAGAAAAGAAGTTTTGAGGCCAGGCCCAGTGGCTCACCTGTAATCCCAGCAATCTGGCAGGAAAGTTGCTTGAGCCCAGGAGTTTGAGACCGGCCTGAGCAATACAGGCATGGTGGCAGGTTCCTGTAGTACCAGCTATTCAAGAGGCTGAGGTGGAGGAAGGGATCTCCTGAGCCCAGGAGGTGGAGGCTGCAGTGAGCTATGATAATGCTACTACACTGTCAACAGAGTGTGACTCTCGACTAAAAAAAAAATTAAAAAAAGGAAAGTTTGGTTTCACAAGCCAAATATGCACCAAAGTATAGTGGAATGTTATATTTGCAGAGTTAAGTCTTCCAGTTCTCGCTTTACTGACAGTAAAAGCTTCCAGAGCTGTTTTGTTTCCTGAAGCTCGATCAGCGCCTGGGGGCCTCCTGCCGGGCCGAGGGCAGGAGACGCCCGGGTGGTGCGAGGTCCGGGGACACAACGGAGGCGTTGGGTAAGGACTGCAGCCGGGCCTTAGCCGCGCCCACAGGAGCCCCAGGGCTGGACATCGACGGGTTGTACCGCATCAGTGGGAACCTGGCCCCCACCCAGAAG
>NW_007249197.1:4066-6470 GCF_000164805.1 Carlito syrichta
CCTGTCCCAGCCCCCGCGCCCCCCTCCGGCTCTGGGTCCTGATCCCGCCCACCCCGGCGGGCAGAGCCGCATGTCCGTGCAGAGCGTGGCCATCGGAAGAGGCCAGCCTGCCCACGGCCGTGGCGTTCCAGAACCGGATGGTGGAGCTCATCTTGCAGCAGTACTCTGAGATCTTCCGCCGCGCTGACCGCGGACGGCTGGGCTTGGGGTCGCCGGGCTGGACTTTTCTCCCGGAGACCCTGCGCCCACCGGCCGAGTGGCATGACTCCTGCGGCCCTGAGTCCTGAGGGTAGGGTGACCCCTCGTGGGCAGTGCGCAAATGTGATTTTTCCCTGGCACGTCCGGTTGGGGGGTAACCAGGGACTGTGCTGTACCAAGACGTGGGGGGGGCTGGTTTTGGGGGAGGAATGTGGTGAGGGTCTTCCTGGCTTCCTCGGGGCTTCCCCTGGTCAAGGCCTTCACGGAGCTGTGGGGGCCCGCCCCTGCTGCTGAAACAGGACTGACCCGGCCTCCAGTGTGGGCGGCCACCTGGCTTCCTCAGGCCTCAGGGATGGGCCTCCCGGGACCCTCTGGCCCGCTGCCTGTGGGGTTTCATCTGCTTTGCTGTGTGGGGTTTGAGGCCTCTGCCTCCCTGAGCCCCCTGTGTTCTGTGCATGGGTTCTCTATCTTCGCCAAATGTGTACCCAGTACCTGCCACTCACCACGCACCCATTTTAAAGATGAGGAAATTGCACCGGGTCTCATGGGTGATCTGATTCCTCAGAAAAGGCTCCTCCCACACTCAAGCACAGCCAGGTGGGGAAGGGGAGGGAAGGCCAGTCCTTTCAGCTTCCCCCAGGCAACCCCAGCACGGGCCTGTGGGTACAACAAAGACACTAAGCTGGGTGTGTTCTTCTGGGTCTAGGACCATCCCTGGAGGCAAAGGGGCGTTGCCCAGGCTGTTCATTCCTGAGAGAGGGGAAACGGTACTGGCAGGAGCACCCACCCGGTGCCCACCTCACTATACAGCACCGGGAGAGGCCTGCAGGGCTGGGGGGGGAGGATGCGGCCTCAGGAAAGGTACTGTGAACCCAGGGCCGGCAACCCCTTCCTCTCAGGCCACCCATGTCTGCCCAGCCCCGCCCACCCACATTTATTCAACAGCGATGACAGCTCATATTTATTGGACTCCTGTGCCGGGCTCTGCCCGTGCTGCCTGCCCTGGCCAGGCTTGGAGCGCTGGGTGAGGCTGACCCAAGCCTACCTCAGAGCCAGCGGGGCCAGACTGGAGAACACATGGGGCCTTCTGACGTGTGTCTAGATATTTAAAAGTTATGAATCAAGCTAGAAACTGTTAAATAAAGTATGCTTTATTCTCCTACTTTGACAAATGCACTTTGATAATGACCTGGAAGGTCAGGTTCTGGGTAGTTGACTCCTCCTCTGTGTCCCAGTCTTCTCATCTGGAGGATGGCAATGCACTAGCAGCACAGTCCCCTGGGGCAGTTGGGAAGATGCCACAGGACGACGCCTGCAGGGGTCTGAGGGCACAGCCTGGCCAGAGCCAACACTGAGCAAACACTGGCTGGGCCTCATGGCTCTCCGGTTTCTGCACCACAGCTGCAATGGGCTCCCATCGTTTTCTCAAATGCCTCATGCTCCCTCCTGCCCCCTGGACGTTTGCACGTCTCCCTTCGCTTCATCTTTTAGCATTATGACCAGGTAGCCCATCCTCAGGCAGCTAGGTCTTTACCTAAGAAAAACGAAAGCATATGTCCATGGAAAGACTCATATGTCATGAAAAGACTCATTTCTAGGGTCACAGCTGTGTTGAGGCCGGGTGGGACTACAGTTCTACCCTCTCCCAGGCAGGCGTAAAGGCCTGGCCGTTTGGATCAAAGCTTTTCCCAGACTGGACTGCCCAGCCTCAAAACCCCTCCTACGGAAATGTTGACGCTTCACTGATTCCCTGGCAGCCCCTACCTAACAGTGTGAATTAATGAGCAGTCATGGAGCCAAGGATGCTGAGTTTAGTGAAAGTGGCAGCATACTGGAGTAAATAATGTTCACGTGTCCTCATGCTGCCCTAACTGGCACTCATTTTGCGGGCCAGTTGCTTTCCATGGGAGCAGCACGGCCAAGAGGACGAAGAGCAGCTCTGGGGATTTCAGCTTGGAGGAGGGAGAGCTCAGGCTGCCAGAGCTGACTAGCCCCCCTGTCTGTCCCTAGGCGAGGGCCTCGGGCTTGCTTGGGAAGCTCTGCCCCAACCCCCGCCCCAGCACCCAAACAGGTGGCTGGAGTCCTGGGGCCACCTGGGTCTGCAGCCAAAACTGCCCTGTGACGAGGGCAAGGGGCAGGGAGCCCTAGGCTCGTGGAAGGGGCGGGGCCTAGAGGTTCTGTGAGTAAAGGTGTCACAATGAGGGGC
>NW_007249198.1:0-1003 GCF_000164805.1 Carlito syrichta
TGAGTTCTTCCTGGATTTAATTTCTAGTTTTATTCCACTATGGTCTAAGAAGGTGTTTAATATGATTTTGATTTTTATGAATTTATTGAGACTTGATTTGTGACCTATCATATGATTTATCTTGGAGAATGTTCCCTGTGCTGATGAGAAAAAAAACATTCTGTAGATTTGTGGTGGAAATTTCTGTAGATGCCTATTAGTTCCATTTTCTCTTAGGTCTGGTTTAACTCCAATGTTACTTGTTGTCTTTCTGCTTTGATGATTTGTCTATTGCTGTCAGTGGAGTGTTGAAGTCTCCCACCATTATTGTATTGCTGCCTATTTCCTTCTTTAGATCTAGTAGAATTGCTTTATAAAGATGAGGGCTCTAGTATTAGGTGCATATATATTTAAAACTATTATGACTTCTTCTTGGATTGATCCATTTATCATTATATAATAATCATCTTTGTCTTTTTTTAACTGTTGTGAATTTAATTTCTGTTTTATACTGAATGAATACTCCACTCCCTTTTGGTTTCCATTTGCATGGAATGTTTTTTTCCAATCCCTTTACCTCCAAGTCTATAAGAGTCTTTGTGAGTTAAGTGAGTCTCTTGAAGCCAACCCACACTTCCCTCAAAGGCTCAAAAAAGGGAGAGAAATTGGGTAATCCCAAGAGCTCTGCCCTTCACCCATTTTTTAAAATCCATTCTGCCAGTCTGTTTCTTTTTATTGGGGTATTAAAGTCATTTATGTTCAGAATTAATAATGATATATAAGGTACTATTCCATTCATCATACTGGTTATTATCTGGTTGCTTTATTTATTTTTCTCCATTGTGTTTTTGTTCCATATGGGCTGTGAGTTTTATTATTTCCCACATTTTCCTACTGGTGTAGTTTAACCTTTTGTTTCAGTATTCAGAATTCCTTTGAGTATTTCTTGTAGAGCTAGACTGGTGGGTGACAAATTCCCTCAGCATTTGTATGTGTGAGAAGTATTTAATTTCTTCTTCATTTT
>NW_007249198.1:1144-29495 GCF_000164805.1 Carlito syrichta
TCTGACTGGTATTCTGTTTAAGGAGACTGAGAATGGGGCCTCAATCTCTTCTGGCTTGTAGGGTTTCTTCTGAGAAGCCTGCTGTTAGTCTGATGGACTTATCTTTGTAGTTATTTGATGCTTTTGTCTCACTGCTCTTAAAATTCTTTCCTTCACATTAAATTTGCATAACCTGGTAATTATATGCTTTGGGGATGACCTTTTTGCAATTACTCTCCTGTGGGTTCTTTGAACTTCTTGTATCTGGGTATTGAAATATCTGGCAAGACCAGGGAAGTTTTCCTCCATTATTTTCTCAAATAGGCTTTCCAAACCTGTTACTTTCTCTTCTTCCCCAGGAAAACCTGATTCTTAGGTTTGGGCATTTAACTTAATCACATATGTCTTGGAGGCTTTGTTCTTGTCTCTTGATTCTTTTTTTCTTTAATTGTTTTCTGATTGGATTAATTTGAGAGCCTTATCTTCAAGTTCTGAATTCCTTTCTTCTCCTTGTTCTAGTCTACTGTTACAACTTTCCACTGCATTTTGTACTTCCCTAAATGATTCTTTCATTTCCAGAATTTCAGCTTTTTTTTTTTTAAATGTGTATCTCTTTAGAGAATTTTTCATTCATGTCCTTGGTAGTTTTAAAAATTTCTTTAAATTGGTTTTCAACTTTTCCTGAAGCTCATTGAGTAATTTTATAATCAGCCGTTTGAATTTTATGTCTGATACAAAATTTAGAAAATTGTATTTTGGTTAGAGTACATGCTGAAGAGTTAATGTGGTCTTTTTTGGGTGTTAGAGAATTATTTTTTCATATTGTCAGAATTATTTTTCTTGTTTCTTCTCATTTGGGTAGACTATTTCTTCTTATTTGAGGTTGGCTGACATAGACATTCTAATGTTTCCTTGATTATATATAGCCTTGGTGTGGTGAATTTTCCAGTTGCCAGCTGTGGCAGTCCTGTCCTGGGTACCTTAACTGGCTCATAGTGTCCTAAGCAGCCAGAATGGCTTGAAAAGTGGTGCTAACTGGGTTCTGGGATCAGGTCTTCTCCAAAGCTGAGGTATTATATCAGATGTAATGGATTTTGCTATTACCTCTAGCCAGAAGATAGCATTTGTGGAATACAGCCAGTGGCAATGGTGGCTGGGAGTTTTTCTTTGACATGCTTATTCCAAGTAAGTACCCAAGTTCTCTCTCTGTTTTGAGTCTTTAAGTGAAATGTGGATCTGGAATAAGGAACTCAAGCACCCAACCTGTGGAGGAAGTTCCTGGCCACTGGGATAATACTGTTATATAGGGTGGGCACTAATGAGTTTACATGGGTGGGAGGTTGTTATGGCAATGAATTCCACCAGGTCCCCACCTTAGCCTCAGACAGGCTGGGATCTGAATATCAAAGTGCAGTCAGTCTCAAGGTCTCAGGTGTTGTCAAGGCAGCCCATCCCAGCCAGGAACTGTATGCCACAAGGAAGTTTGTCCTTGGAGCCCATTCCTTCCCAGGCCAGCTTAGAAAGCAGTGACCAATGAAGGCTGAGTTCCTGGAATATAGTGGTTGGAGCTACTCCATACTTTATCTATTTTTCCTGCATTACTCCACATAGGCTTCAGCGGATCATGGCTGTCGGTAAGATAGTTTCCCTTGAGGTACTGGAGTCCCACATGACTTGAGGTCTCTCTGAGTACAGCAGAAGAGAACAGAGCTCCTGAATTCCTTACACTCACCTTCCCCACTATGTCTGGAAGCTGCCAGTGGTCTGTACCATGATTCAGAGGAGATTCTGGCTAGTTCTAGCCCTGGTCAATTGTTTTTTCTCTTTTTTGCACTGTGTGGTTATTAACACTTCTTTGATGAATCGTGGGATGTGCTGCTGGTCCTATTACTCTCTGGGTGCTAAGGAAACTGACTCTATATTGGTTTACTCCATAAGAGAAACACTCTCTGCCTCATGTCATCTATCATAATCTTAAAATCTTAATTGAATTTTTAATTCAAACTTCCTCGTTATGTTTTTCTTACACTTTGAACATGTTGCTGCTTGTAATCTGGCTCCTTTTGTTACTGATGGAAAACTTGTTAATCTATTAACAGGCATACTTTTATATATAATTAGTATGTCTACCCTGCTAGCTTTTCAGCTATAACACACTACATCTAGTTGTAGATTTATTCTATCTATTCTATTCTAGGCATCTTCAATCTAAAGAATCATGACTTTCATATATTTGTGGTAATTCTTGATCATTAACCTATCAAATATTTTTGTCTGATATTCCGTTCCTCCCTTCTTAAGTGTTATTATTAAATTTTGGTTTCCTTCAATTCATCCTTCACATATTTTCCAGTTAAATATTATCTCTTCAATTTCAGTACTGTATTTTAGATAAGATACAGACTATCTTCCAAATTGCTAATTTGTTTTAACTTATGTACAGCTAAAGTATGTCCTATTTATGCCACTTTTTCTTTTAATGGCTATATTTTTCATTTCCAACTTTTCTGATTGGTTCTGTTACATATTCATGTGTTCCTACTTGACTTCTACTACTGGTATATTACAATTAATATTTTTTTCTTTCAAAATAATGCTTATAGCTCTTCTCTCCTCTTTTTCTTATCCTTTCATCCATTTACCTTTCTGATGCATAGCAGTCAGAGGGAGACCTGCCATGGGTCCTTAGGAGTGAAGAAGAAGGGTACTAAGAAAAAGCACACCAGCATTGTGTTCTTCAACACGCAAATACATGCAGTCCTGAAGAGGGAGGAGGAAGCCCTGCTGAAGCATGAACTCTCTTAGGTCCAGGCCCCAGAACCATTGGAACCACACCATAGCAAGAGTGGAGAAAGGACAGGGATCAAGAGCACCTGGACTGTACCTGTGCCCATTGCCTCCCGTAGCAATGACCCCATGATTGGCAGAGGGATTTTATCAGCCTCCCTTAGCTATTTGGTGGGTTGATGCTCAGTCGTGACTGCTGACTGCTCCCAGTCCCAGTGGGAGACTTGCAAATGCCTGGCTCCTACTGGTCTCTGAGCTTCAGTCTTTCTCCCACTGACACCACCTGTCCCAAGTCAAAACAGTCAATGGGGAAAAGACTCTGAAGCCAAACCCTTCATCTTCTAGAGGAGATGACCACGAACTTAGGCTGTCCCTGATTTTCACACCCTGGTAAGCCCCCTTGGTGTCATCAGCCTGTGGGGATCCATCTCTTGCTCTTGGAAGGACTTGTGCCAGCCACTGCAAGGTTTCTAAAGCCAAAGAAAGCGCTGGAGGAGACAGGATCTCAAGGGGCTTCTGGGCAGCCATCTTCAACCTGTGGTAGATATTGGACAGAAAAGGAAACTACTGACCACTCTGTTTTCAGACACTAGATCAGATTCTGCCTCTTTAAAGTAATGAAAGGGGGCCATGGTAAGATTTCACATGTGCCCTTATTACAGCTAAAAACTGTGAAACTGCTTCCCATAATAGACAACTAGTGCATAAACAGTCGTTGAAGAAACAATAACAAGTTCCTCAACAGCAAAGTGGCACCAATATGAGGCTCCCATTTTCCTCTGGCCTCAGCAGAGGGATGGCAGAAGGAGTGTGGGGAGAGATGCTGGTGTCCTTGGAAGTGGCTGGAAAGAGGTCCCCACAGGAGACAGTTCATAACTGGTGCCACAGGACCCAGTCCTGTGTTCTTCTAGTCCCTGGGTCACAGTATCAGATGTCATCACTCCACTGAGGGCGAGGCTTGGGGCAGGGTCACTGGGCTCTGAGCAGATCAGGAAGATACAGGGGCCCTGGAGGAGCCTCCATCAGGTACAGTGAACAGTCCCACCAGGCTTAGCTTGGATGTGGGTGTGGTAGAGATAACACCCCTCCTTTTGCACCTGCTTCCACACCCACGCAGGAGCTGCAGATGGGAGTATGTCAGAGGCAGTTCTCTGTGCAAACTCAACGTGAGACCAGGCCTCCTGGACTCATGGTATCCTAGGACTGATGGAAAGGGGAGGAGGAAAACCTAACGACTTGGTGATCCCAAGTCAATTCCGAGCTCTGCCTTGAATCCTGTGTATGTTCTATGTTATCTATGTTATCTATGTTATCTCACCTCTCTGAACCTCGGTTTCCATCCCTATCAGGTGAGAATGATAGTATGTAGCCACAAAAGTGTCATGAGGATTAGATTTTGCCTGTCCAAGTGGCCCTCTAGTAAAAAACTCCACCCACCCATAAGATGGAGAGGCAACAATGACATTTGGTAATACTATTTCTCTATTGAGATGCCAGGGAAACCATCCATCTTCACAAAAGTCCAGCATGAGAGGACCCAGTGCACTGGAGCTTTTGGGGAGAAAACCACACACCAAAATAGAAGCCCAATGACTCTGAGACTCAACTGAGCCATTAACGCCAGCAGTTCACCCACAGCCACAGTTAAAGGACAGCAAGTTGTGTGGGGGCAGCTCCATAGGTGGGAGCTGTGGTCTGAGCAGAGAATGTTGTTCAGGACAATAGGCTTTTAGCCCTGGCCAAAACATGCACTTCCTGGGAAAGGCTCTTCAACCTGATCTTCTGCTCTTATCCTCACTTAACCACCCCCAGTACATCTACTTCAGGAGAGAAGCCAGAAGCTCTTTAAAATATAAGAAGATAAGAGGAGGACATTGCAGAGATGCAGATAACAGAGGGCATTCTATACTAGTTTTCCTATTCTCAGTGACAAAAACAGCCAGAACCAAAAAAAAAAAAATCTTTGAAAAGAAGGTCCAACAGGGAAATATTCCAAGCATCTTACCCCTGGAGAAACAGTGACTCAGTAAATGCTTGGCTCATTCATTCTCTCCTCCCCTCAACCTCCTTCTCTCTCTTCCCTGAATCATGATTGAACCTTCTTGAACATACTACTCTTTTTTTTTTAGTTGGATTCTCACTCTGTCACCCAGGCTGGAGTGCAGTGGCATACTCATGGCCACCACAGCCTCGACCTGCTGGGCTCAGGCAATCCTTTCACCTCAGCCTTCCAAGTAGCAGGAACTATAGGCATGTGCCACCATGCCCAGGTAATTTTTTGATTTATTGTAGAGACAATGTCTCATCAAGTTGCCCAGGCTGGTCTCGAAGCCCCGGACTCAGGCAATCCTCTTGCCTCAGCTTCCCGAAATGCTGGGATTACAGGTTTGAACCACCGCACCAGTCATACTATTTTGCGGATTTATAATACAGAAGCAAAGTTTGGGTGGGTTGAACCCCTGTTTTTGTAGCAGTAGTTTATAAGGTGTCCTTTTCCCCAGAAAGCCCCTGAGTAGTTAGTGGAGCTCCCGAGATCATCTAGATTTGGAGGAGGCAGAGTCCCTTAGCCACACAGATTTCATGATCTGTCTCATTCTTCATTGTGGGCTGTGCTTGCTTTGTCTGGAAATGATGGAAATGTGACTCGCACATTAAAATTGGTAAAGACGACCCTAGGGTTGCAGTGCAGTAACTTATTGTTGCATTGGTAATGCCGTCTGTGACCTTATTGCATTGTTCTCAAATGAATTCATTTAAGAAATATAACTTGTACTAAAAGTTAGAATTTCATAGTAGCAGAACAATAAACAAATGAGCAAATGATATTGAATGCTTAATTAAGACCACTTAAAGATTTTCTTGGAGCCGGGCTCAGTGGCTCAACCTGTAATCTCGTGCCTTCGGAGGCTGAAGTGAGTGGATTGCCTGAGCCCGCGGGTTCGAGACCTGCCTGGGCAACTTGGTGAGACCTCATCTCTACAATAAATCAAAAAGTAGCCGGGCGTGGTAGTGCGTGCCTGTAGTTCCGGCTGCTTGGAAGGCTGAGGCAGAAGGATCGCCGGAGCCCAGCAGGTTGAGCCTGCGGTGGATGGGAGCATGCCACTGCACTCTAGTCTGGATGACAGAGTGAGACTCCAACTCAAAAAAAAAAGATTTTCTTGGAGTGATTGATGGGGCAAAAAGAAGAGAGAGATACATCCACCTGAGGAGTCAGGAATATGTCAATAAGGAGTTAGGTCTCTAGCTGAATCAAGAAACACCAAGAGAGAGCCCTCAGTAGGGGGCAGAGAATTCTGGAAGGAGAAGAAAGATGTGTTCCATGCAGAGAGGATTATGTGAGCAAAAGCATCACTCTGCCAAACAGTTGATATGTCCAGAAGTCTCAATGTGCTTATGCTCAGCATGTAGCGAAGCTTCCAGAGGGGAGGAAAGATGAGAAGGGAGGACAGGTCCAGGGTCCAGATCATGGATTCAGATTGTATTTTAGATGCCTGCTAAGGTTGCTGGAAGGTGAACTGGAAGAGGTCAAGATGGACTCCACTCCAGAAAACTACGGTAACATCAACCAAGAAAACTTATATCCTGAGCACTCATTTTTAGTGGAGAAAATGCCAGCAAGTCTCACGCAGTTGACTTCATCAGGGTGATCTGGACACAAGAAGTGTTGTCCCTAAGGGAGTGAATGCATCAACCCAAAGGATCCACAAAGAGCTCCCACATTCCTCAGGCTTTACAGGCAAAAGGAAAGGACACGGGGCACTCCAGGGTTGCTCCAGGCCATGAGGGACTGTGCCATTCCTGGGGCACCAATCCTTATTCGTTCTCCTGACTTCATGATCCTTAAGAACAGCACTCAGCAAAGATAGCCAGAATTGAAGCTCCCATGAACAGTGTGGGCTTTTTGTCTTACTCTTGTTAGTGTCGTTACAGGGACCTATTCCTAGTTTCAAAGTACAGTTTGGTGTTGGTCAGTGGAAAATGAAAGAAATGTAATATCTCCTCCCTAAAACATTTTATTTTTTTCACCACATTGCCAGATTGGTGAGCAGAAAGCCAAGACCAGCATCTCATTTGTGTTCCTTGGAGTTCTTTCACGAGTGCAGGCCAGAAATATAGCAAATAGCCATTTCTGCCTCAAGACAGACTGTGTTAATCAGGGTTCTCCAGCGAGACACATAGGATCTCTATAGATAGATACATAGATAGATAGATAAGTAGATAGATAGATAGATAGATAGATGATAGATGGATGATAGATAGAAGATAGATGAGGATGCGAGGGAGGGACATAATGAAGAGAGGAATTTTATTAAGGGAAAGGACTCAATTATGGAGACAGAGAAGTCCCACGATAAGTACTCTGCAAGCAAGAGACCCAGGGATGCAGTAATGTGGCTCAATTCAAGTTCAAGGTCCCTAGAACCACAGAAGCTGATTATGTAACTCTCAAGTTTGAGAAGGAGATCTAGGAACCTGTAAGGCCATTTGTGCAAGTCCCAAAGTCCGAATGTCAGAGGACCAGGAGTTCTGATGTCCAAGGACAGGAGAAGGTGTCCCAGCATGAGGAAAGAGAGGACACGATTTCATCTTTCCCATCTGGGACCCAGTGGATTAGGTTGTGCCCACCCACATCACAATGAGGGTGAATCTTCCCAATTCAGTTCACTGACTCACAGACCTTCAGAAACACCCTCACAGACACACCCAGAAATGATGCTTTATGAGAGATCTAGACACCCTTCAGTCTAGTCAAGTTGACACTTAACGTTTCCATCACAGAGGTTAAAACTCTCCGCTTACTTTCAAGACACATCTGAATGGGCTCCCAGTGATGAGGGCTCAGTTTCAACACTGTATGACAAAAACAAAAATAGCAGTTTCCTCAAAGGTGTTCTAGGATCCAATCTGTTCATATTTTTTAAGGTTTGTACTATACCAGACACGTCCTAAGTACTTGGTAAACAAATAAATAGGCAAGTTTCCTGCACCATGAGGAAACCTCTCCTCCCTCTGCCCTGCATCCTCCATGCTCTGTTCTTCTCTCTTCCTTCAAGACTCTCATCTCTGACACTGAGGATGGAGCACCCCTCAGCTCTCCAAACTCCAGGCTTTTAGAAGAGGATCAGTCCTTCTGGGACACAGGTTCTGTGCAGAGGCAGCTTTTTTTTCTGTCCAATGAGGCTGCCCAGATAGGAGCACAGAGGTTCCTCCCACAATGGAATAGGGTTGACAGGACTGGGGAAAATGTACCTGAAAGGAGACCCCTAGAGATTCAGTGTCATGTCTGAGGCCCTTAAATGCTCCACCCAGCTGTCCTGCTCCAATGCGACCCAGTGCACTTCTCTCTGGGCCAGCAATGCCCAGAGGGACCATATGGAAGTAACTTTATTTCTCTGTCCTTCAGCTCACCTCCCTCAGATGTCACCTCCTCTGCTCGTGGTGCCTCCTGTTCAGCATGTCTTACTCAGTCTCTCCAGATCTGCCCTTGCTGGAAGCCAGGTATGAGCTTTGCCTCATTGGGAAGTCTTGTGTGATCACTGTAGCCGGTGAGAAGTCCCCAGACCTCAGTGTCACCCACTGTCTGATAGGAGTGTCGGAGGCCATTTCTTCTTGTGCTGCTATTTGAGTCTTTGTGTGAGCCACTTTCAGTCTTCACTGAGTGATATACCTCTAAAGGTAGAGAACGTGTGCTATGGGTTTCATTTTGTTCAAGGAGGTAAATGACTCATAGGGCACCAGCTATAATCACATTCCATGAGGTACGAGTTTCTTGTTTATTATATATGTATTTTTTTTAAGATTATATATTTCTACATAGAATATGTGCATTATACATTCTTTATATTATAAAGTTTATATACTACTCATTTTGCATAAACATAGTAGAAAATGCTATAGTGACTATAATAAGGTCAATAAAGGGAAAGGTGATAGATTCTAAGAGACATATGATACATCAAGATGACAGGGAAAATAGTTTTCACATCTGATCTACTGACCCTAAAGATTGGCGTGTACAGAAATACTGAGGCAGAATCTATGTATGTTTCTGGAAGGGTCGTTGGGTCACACACACTCTCTCTCTCTCACCTGATGCTGGTCCCAAGAACTTCAGCTCAAACTTAATTTCCACAATCAGGTGAAGGCTCTGCCCGACATCTCACACAGCCAGGCTTGGATAGGGAAGGGGAGCATCAGCAGGTTCCCTTTTGACCACCTACCTACCAACTTTCAGAAAGGTAATACATTTGAAAGAAAGAGGGTGGGTGACTGGGTTCTCTGGAGTACTTGATGGTGATGATGTTTGAAGAAGATCGATAGAATATATCAAAGGCTTCACAGATCTTGTCAAAGGGCTCAGACCCAGCAGGTCCATCTATGACTTCCACATACTCTTTGTTACATGTGAGTTTGCTAGGCCAGAGGAAAAAGCAATTATCAGCATTCAGAATTGTCTCAGCTAGACTGCCACCTCCTTCCAGCAATGACTCCACAATGGATCTGGGCAGCTTTGTTGGAGAAGTGCAAGGACAGACGAGAACAAGAAAAAGAAAATTTTGTCACTTCTTCAGTAATGAAGACAGTCACTCCAGACCCTCCCCATCTTCCCAGAAGCCTTCTTTTCCACATAGGCAGCAATAGGTTTCCCAATCCTACAGTTTCCATGTTGTCTAGGAAGCCCAGCCTGTGGCTCTAGGATTACAACACAGTTATTTTACTCTCAGCATCAGCTGTGTTTCAAGCCCCTGGAAGCAACCAACATAGTGATGGCTTTATTCAGACTGCAGCTTCTGTGGCAGAGTAAGAGGCCCCAGATACAAACGGCTGAATGCCACTCCCTGGTTTCTGTCTCCTCTTCCCTGGCAGATGGGGCAGGAGGTAGGGTGGCATGGTCCCCCAGCACAAGCTTGGCCTTCCTGACTCAGGGCAGGGGGGAGAAGGGCCTCCCTGTCCATCTTGTGAGAGACAAACTACACATGACCACTCAGTTTTGGGAAGTCTTTGCACTTCTCTTTTATCCTTGTAATTTCCAGCCCTGCTGTCCACCCTTATCCTTACACAGACCCCAACATATTTCACATGCCCAAGAGAGGGGTAAGAGCCTCCCTGGGGTATAACAAGACAATAAGGGGGCATCCCACCAGGACACACTCACAGCTCCCTTTATACTACTTTTCTTCTTATTGCAACCTGAGTGCTTTCCTGGTAGACAAGACAGTCAGATCCAAAATGAATTTTTAAAAACAACAAAGGGGCAATATGAGGAAATGTTCATATCTATCCATCCATCTAGCCATGGACAAATGGTGACACAGAAAATGCCCTACTTCTCTCCTTGTTTCCTCATCCTGATCTGCTGGGCCACATGTTCTTTTTTCAGAATCCCTGGCCCAGGGTAAATTCTCAGTCCAAGCTCTGTATTTGAGGCAGTTGTCTATGTGTCCTTTGTTCCACAGAGCTGCTACCTAACCTAGAGGTGTTCAGAATCCAGAATATCACTCTGAATTATGCAGATTCCAGAATCTCTTTCATTCACCATTGTGGGCTTACTTGGTTTGGTCTGACATTGGGAAATTTGTGGATTTCAGGCCAAAATCAGGGATAGCAATGCAGTAATTTATGCTGCATTGGAAGTGCTTATCTATGGTTTTAACAGTTCATTCATACTTTCACGTACCCAAGAAAAAATTGTTTAATCCAAAGATAGGCTTCTATTCTAGTAGACCCAAACACATTCATAAATGAGTAATATTGCACTATAAACTCTATGTAGAGATTTCCAGGGGAGTGTTATGTGAAAGACCCTGTGAGAAAAAATTCTGTCCTCCTCAGCAGAGAGTCACCAAGGGCTTAGCTATTATAGAATAATTTTCCCTTGAGCTAACTCATGAAATACAACATGAGGACCCTATGCAGAGGGTAGACAAGTTGGTGGGGATTGAAGGATGCCTTCCAGGGGGAGTGGTATGAGCAAAGGCAAGGAGCTGCTGGACTGTGGTGAGTCCAGAAAATTCAGTATGTCATAGTGGGAAGAAGTGATCAGAAGGGTGTGTAGATCAGGACCAGACTGCAAAGAATCTGTGAGGCATGAACTAATGGAGGATAAACTGGAAGAGGCCAAGGTGGACTTCTACCTAGAAACTATAAAATGTCAGCAAAGAAAATTCACAACTTCAGCAACTCACTCAAGTTAAGGAATTGTCACCAAGACGCCCTCATCCGTCTTCATCTCAATGATCCACATACATTCTGTTTCCGGCCCGACATAGTTGATGATCCTGCCACTACTATCTGTGTAGTGGCCCCCACAGTCACCAGCTCTAAAAGTGGCAAAAAGGGAACCAGCCACTGCAGGGCATCTCTAAGCCCAGGACAGGCTGTGACATTTTGGGGGTCCCAATCATCATTCATTCTCTCAACTTCCTGTACAGGAACAAAATTCAACCTTAAATGATCCATCCTAAGGGTCCCATAAACAAAATCGCTTTTTTGTTTTTGTCTATTCAGGGCTTAAGGGACCTATGCCCATTTGTTTTTGACCAGTGATAACTAGAAGAAATTAACTCCTGACTAAAACTTTCTTTTTCATCACCTCCACTGCCAGATTGGTGAGTAAAAAGTTGACAAAATCACCTTCTCTCCTCTTCCCTAAAGAGCTTCTCCTAGGGCAGGCCAGAAAAACAAAAAATAGGCAGTTCTCCTGTCCCTAGCATAACACCTCAACAAATGAGAATCCACCTTAGCCAGGCATGGTGGCGCGTGCCTATAATCCCAGCACTTTGGGAGGTGAGGCGAGAGGATTGCCTGAGCTCAGGGATTTGAGATCAGCCTGATCAGCATGGCAAGACCTCATTTTTACAATAAATAAGAAAACCAGCTGGGCATGATGGCCCATGCTTGTTATTCCAGATATTTGGAAGGCTGAGGTGGAAGGATTACCTGAGCCCAGAAGGTCAAGTCTGCAGTGGCCATGAGCTTGCCACTGCACTTCAGCCTGGATGAGAGAGTGAGATGAGACTCCGATTAAAAAAAAAGAGAGTTCACCTCCTTGCAAAACCTAAGGGGCGGGTACCAGGACTCTGCTCATTGATGCCCCAGTTTCAAAATTGTGACTAAGAATGAAAATAGCAACTGGATGAAGGGGTCAAATTTGTTCTGGTTTGCATAGTCATTAGACTGTGCCCAACAATTGGTTAAGCACTGCGTATATAATACATTAATAAGCAACCTGCATCACGAGAAAACCTTTCCTCCCTCTACTCCACATCTTCCTCTTCCTTCAAGGCTCTCATCTTTGACACTGAGGACGGAGCAGCCCCTCAGATCTCTAGATTCCAGGCCTTTAGAGGAGGCTCCACCCTTCTGGAACAGACTGTTGAGAGGCAACTCCTTTCTCTGCCCAGTGAGGCTGTGCAGACAGTAGGGCACAGGTGGCTCTCTGCAGCTTGGAGGAATTGTAAAGAGCATTGGGAGGAGGCACAGGGAGGCAGAGGGTAGAGAAGGAGAAATTCGGGATCTTGAAGGCTGAAGCAGATTGTCACATACAGAAATACCAAGTTCTTTTTCCCAAGAATTGTCCCTGGTCCATGTACTTTCCATTGAGCCATTTATAGTCCAACCCAGAAGCACATGACCTCTGTGTTAGGGGAAGTGAAAAGAGGGTCATAGTCTTGTCCACATTTACCTCCGGCATATGGAGCTGAAACAGTTGTGGCTGAAAGACAAAAAAAAAAGAAGAAAGAAAGAATATTAAAGAATGAAAGTTACCGAGGGGTCAAAGCAGGAGAATGGAAAGTGTCCACATATGGAGAGGAGTTTGAGTGCAAAGGGGCGAAACTGAACATGAAGAGAAGGTGGCATCACTGTCCCCATCCTGGGGAGAAACCCTAGGTCACCCATTGGAAGGGAGGAAAAAAGGAACGGGCTTCAGCATTCACAGACTAACTCCCTCACGGTGCTCTCCTTGTTTCTCTGATTCCACTCAAAACACAATATCCCCACTCTGGAGCCACAGTCAGAAATGACTGCTATGATAGTATAACCAACTTGTCCTGTGCTAACTGAGGTTTTCCCAATTTTTGTGCTGAGAGGACAGTAATAAAGTATACCATAGACTTAGGTTAAGAGCATGCTATAACCCAATAAATATGTAATCGGCTTGTGGACAATAGCACAGACATTTTGTTTTCTGTCTTAAAACATAACCTGTAACTGTTTAAAGTTTCTGTTATGGGAAAAAACTGCAAAGCTCCGGTTACAAGCTTCAACCCCTTCCCTTATCTCACTTTCCCCTTAGCAACATCCAATCAGGTGCCAGGGGGTAATCACCTAAGTTTCCAGATGTCTCTGCAACTTCCCTAGCTAGTGGACCAAGGTGAGCCCAAGTCAGGCTAGCCAATCCTCCACGATTAAGCTGACCACCAGAGGTTACTACCCAATTAAATGGTAACACAACTGGAAAGCCCCCTCAAACTCCTCCACCCTTTGTGTAAAAGCATAAAAGGCATCTGCTTAAGGAAATCAGAGTCTCTGAATATACTCCGCTGTGTTGGTTGTCGGCAGAGGCCCAGGCTTGAGCTTGTAAATAAAGACCCTCTTGAACTTTCATCGGAATTGGCTCTTAGTGGTCTCTCGGTCTGAACTTTCGTCCACTACAGTGCCATTAACAAAAGTCCCATGTGCCAGGAAACCCCACTTTCTAGGGAATAAAAGGAAAGTCAAACACCATAACTCTAACATTTCTTATACTTTAACAAAATCAATGACATTAATAAATTTGATTTTAAATTAAATCTATTGAATAAATCTTTCTAACGAATAGGAAAAAACCATCTTGATTTAAGAAAAGATCACTGCTCAGTGACTTGAGTTAAATACTTGAATCCAAGAGAGCTCTGAGTGCAAGCACTTGGCACCCACGGTGGCCATGACACTGGGGCTCATTGTCAGAATAGGAACTTGTGGGTAGGAGCAGAGGTTCAGGATCAGAACACCCTGCTCAGCAGTCCTGTTTGGCAACAGAGCCAACTGGCTTCCTACACGTTACCTTCCTAAGCCTCAGTTCACTCTCCTGTCCAATGTACATCTTAACAGTAATTGCTTCATGAAGTGCAGGACAGTGATTCACACAATCCCATAGTCCCATGTGCAGCTCAGTGTAGCCTGTCTGCTGTTCTAACATTCTTAGAACCCCACTTCATTTACCATATTAGGTTATATTTTTTGCTCCATAAGTTATAGTGATTGTCATAATGCTCTAGAATCTATTCTAACAATAAAGCTCAACCAGATTACATCTGAACTGTCCTTCCTGGGCCTGAGGCTGTAATTGGCCTTTCAGGTGCAAAGAAAATTTTCCTCACAAGCCTAGGGTCTCTATCAAGTCTGACCTGGAAGAGTTAAATCATGGTTTGCCAGAAAGCAGATTTCAAATACAAACCCTTAACATGCCTATCACATTGAGTGACATCTCTGGACTGGACCCACATCTATCATGAACTCCTCTCACCTCGATTCTTAGTTCTGATCCTTCAGGCAGGAAGAACAAGCTACTCCTTGACAATCACTAACTATACCACCTTTCAGGATGTGAGGTTAATGATCACCTCAGGCATCAGCTCAGGGAATGCTGCAGGAAATTTTAGAACTTAACTTCCAGTAAATTCACTTTAAAGCAGTTTCATGGTTCATTTATTCCTCACAACAGCCCTGTGAGGGGCTCATTATTCTACAACTAAAATTAGGAGAGATGGAGTTACTCTGCCAAGCCTACAGAGCATTTATTACTTTCTGCATTCAAGCCGAGAACACCTGCTTCCTTTCTTGCAAATTGCCTGTCTCCTGACTTCAAGGATAAGGAAAGCAAATGTCAAGCATGTTAATCTCTCCAACCAAGCTTGTGGGATTCCCATGACCAGTAGTCCCAGGGCCCTGCTATAGCTCCAATGTAGATGGAAATTGTCAGTTATTGTCTGAGTAGGGATCAGAGATGGGCATGTGAAGCTGGAGGGTAACACTAAGCCAGAGCAGGGCAAGCAGAGGTGGGTCTGGCTCTTTGCAGGAATCCTGACAGGGAGGACAGAACCCAGTGATGAAAGTAGCCCCTGATGAGAGTGCAGTCAGTAGGGGTGAGCAGCCCAGAAGAAATGCATAAGGCCAGAAATGACTGGGTGAGGTCAAGAGAGCAGGAAGAAATGAGGAGAGCAGGAAATGAGGAGCTCAGGAAAGAAAGGGGAGAGGAAGAGGATAGGAAGAAAGAAGGGGAGAGAAGGAAGAAAATAGAGAGCAAAGGAAAGAGTAAAATAGACAGAGGGCTCTCCCTGAAGAAATGTACACTCCCAGTTTCTCCATGGCAGAACCTTAAACTGGAATTAGCCAATCCTCATGCATTTATGCAACTCCCAGGACACAGTCCTCTGAGAGAGCAAGTGACTCTCCCTCTTCCAGGGCATCCCTAGCCCCTGTTGTGGGCTTCTGTTTATTGCTACCCTTGAAGTTGCTGTAGCCATCGTCTGCCAATCCACTGAGGCAGATGCAGAGGACCCCTCCTGCTGTGGGCTACCTGGGGTCCCCAGTTACCCTCTCAGATAACCCTCTGGTGCATTCCAGTCAGGGTACCCTCTCAAGACCTGCCTGCAGACATACAACTGGGAATACCTCCAAAGCAAGATTGTGTCTGATTCACTTGGGCACTGCTGAGTGATTTCAGGCTGCCCCCCCCATAGAATCTCAGTATAATTGCTTAAGGCAGGAAGGTGGCCCACAGAACACATGTCAAGGCAGGGGACCCACATGACCAGAAAATATTTAAAAATTAAGATGGCATCTCTCTGGTGATGAGGACATTCCCCTGTTGTCCCTTCCTTCTCCAGCACTAAGGAAAACATGAGACATTTCATATAAAGGAGAGGATCTTCAGCTTGTCAGCCATAGGGCTTGTTTCTATGCAACAAGCAAACTACAAAGTCCCTGAGACTGAACAGGAAAGCAGTGAAAGGCCAAGAGAAAGGGCCCAGGGTCCATGTGTTACCTGTACTCAACAGCAATGCCCAAGTGAAGGCTCTGGACAGCCTCATTCTGAGCAGGGCCTGGCACCAGCCTCGGGCGTGAGCTCAGCTCTGGTGGCTTTGGACTATATAGAGACACTCCTAAAATCTGATCTCCTCCCACCCGGAGCCAATATTGGCCAAGCTGCAGGATCTGAGATAGTTTGGAGAGGGAGATGCAAGATGTGGCTAGATTCTAACAGACACATCTCGGCTGTGTTTTAGTCCTCTGTCACCTAGAGTGAGAGATTATGGGGAGATGCTCCTTTTCCTTTCCTCTCCAGGTGGTCTCAGTGGGAGAGTCAGAAGTTGGTCACAAGCCAACATGACCTGTTTGAGCAGCCCTCTTGCCTTGGGTTAACTAATCACCTCTATTACATTGCAGAAGGCTCACAACATCTGAGAGGTAGGACAGGTCAGGTGCCTATGGACAGGTCAGGTGCTTGTGATCAGGTGAAGACCCAAGACCCAGAGAAACCAGGAGACTTGTCCAAAGTCACAAGACATCAGTGGCAGAACCAGTGCGAGGTCCTGACCTTCTGATTGATCATTTCTCCCAGAACCCTCTCTGTGTCATTGAAGATCAAGGGCACAGAATCGGGCCCTCGAATTGCCCAATGTGTGAGTGGGTCATGGTGGGACCACTGTAGTGGCAGGTCAACCCATGTGGGAATGTCTAAGTGGACAGAATGGGTGCCTGTGTCTGCATTTATTATACATGTATCATGCCATGACCCACATGGTTGATTTTCAAGGCAGTGTGATGGTTAAAAGAACACAGCACAGGCACCTGTGAAAAACAATCTGCCAGTTTCTTAAAAGCCTACACAAAGATTAACTTTATGGTCCAGCAGTTCTACTAGCTATATACTCAAAAGAAATGAAAACACATGTCCAGATGTAAAATTGTATGTGAATGTTCATGGTAGCATTGCTCATAGTCGCTAAAGAGTAGAAATAAGACAAATGGCTATGAATAAATAAATAAAACCTACTATAACCAAACTGGAAATGTATTCAGCCATATAAGAGAGTGGTAGCCAATTTACCTACCAAGAACTCTCATCAGTTTATCCAATAACCAGAACCTCATGAGTATCCATTTTCCTGAACTCTAACCAACACAGGATTTTACCAAATCTTTTACTATGACTTGTTGTTCAAATATGCTAGAATTTTAATTTTTAACATTTAAAAAAATTTTAAATATTTTTCCCCAACTCCCAATGGGCTGGCATCTTTTCAAGGTCTCTGGTCCAGCTGCAGCTCTTTTTGCAAAAGCCCGTGCATGTCATCAGGCCAATCTTGCCTGCATCACTCTTCTTACGGATCATAGAGTCCACCCTTGCCCTTTCCAACCCATAACTTTATTGTCACAGACCCTAATGGGTTGGTAGTATGAAGGAGTTTTCCAACTCGGGTAGAACAGGGGTAACATTTCTGAGCTAGAAGTCACTGAGTCACTTAGAGCATCATTAGTTGAGACATGGAGGGAGAAGCAAAGTTGGTAAGTTTTCTCCCTGCTCAGAATTCATTGCTAAAGCTATTTTAGTCTTAAGCCTCCAGGACTTTACTAATGTAACTGCAATACTTTCTCGAAATTTTCCTTCCTCCTCTTACTCCAGATACCCTGTCCAATTACCTTAATCTGCCCCATTCCTGTCCCTGAGCTAGGGAGGGAACAGCAGTCTTCACATTTGGATATAAATGCCCAGATATAGCTAATGCTGGAACGCATGGAGGAAATGTGGTCCTTCTTGTGTCCCAGCTCAAGGGGCTTGCCATCTGCTTCAACATATCTAGACAGTTGTGCTCCCTCCAGCAGTGTCAGAGCTTTTGAAGATTTTCTTCCCTCAGATTTTTGTCCCCATCAGATCATACCTATTTTCCAAGTGGCCCTAAGTGATGTATCTTCCTTCCTCATTGCTTGCTGCACTGCAGATCTGTTATCTGCTTCTCAAGACTTTAGTAATTCTTTGTACATTGTTCAAAAACTCCTCTGACTGCCATCCACTGCCTCAGAACTGTCCAACCAATCTCTCTACTGTCCCAGGGATGCCATCCTCTCCCTCCTCAGTCCTCTTCTTTTATTTTGTTAGGAAGAATTTGAGAGGCTAGTGGGCATTTCATGAATTATCTCCCCAGTATGGTTTTCCTCCTTGTTAACTGATAACCCCAATTGTATCTAGGCTTCTAATTCCTCCCAGCATGCCCAATGTGCCCTGGAAGCCGCTGACCCCAGGCCCAGCTTCAAGAGCTGTCTTAAGTAAGATAGGAAGGTGGTAAGTGTGCCAGGTGGGGTATGGCACAAAACTCATGGGTTCTTTCACTGGGCACTGAAAGAACTTTCAGAGTAGCCAATGAAGTCCTTAATATAAAGTTTATTAGCAAAAGAATGGGAGGGAAAGAGAGAGGATCATGCCAGAAAGAGAACTGGCATGGGAGAGTCCCTTGAAAAGAAAGGCCATGCTTTTGCTCTTGACTAAAATCTTGAAATATTCTCACAAAATTGATATGCTGAAGATGGTGAGCTACCGATATCCAAACGTGGAGAGATTGCCATCGCTCTGCCACTGAGAGGTGGGCTTTTTCCAGAGCATATATTTTGCCTTTGACAGGAGACTTGCCAGACTTGTGAATACAAAAGGTAATGAGCTGAAAGGTGATCTGATTTCTACACCCTTGATAAGCCAAGAGTGGGGTTGAGCCTTTTACCTTCAGCAGGGAACTTGAAGGATTCTTTGATATTGAGGTACTAAACCATGAGCTGAAATGTTGGACTGTTCTATTCTTATAACTGATGGAATTTTCTTTTGATTAGCTGCAGGGGTGAGGTAGACTGGCAGGTCCACATTCCAGCCCCGCCTGCAGAAGATGTCCGGACATTTCCTTATTTTAAACTAAAAACTGCCTACAAGAAATTCATCTATCTATGTCTAACCTACACTAACTACCCTGCCTCAGTATGGATAGTGACAAGTAGGCTCAGCCTCCATGTCAGTGACTGGTGCAGTCTTGAGTATGAGAAATAAACTTTTTATCTGAGGAATGTGAGTCCATTTAAATTAACAGGATTAAAGAGGCTATTAGTGCAGCTGCTCCTTATTGTTTGAATTTGGGCTATTTTGTTACCAATTCTTCTTTGTTTAAAACAGAAATATGCATGAAAGCAAGTTCTCTCAACTGAAGTTAAGAGATTTGAAGATATATGCATCTTCACATACACATATATTTTTAGAGAGCAAGCTCTCCTTTAATTCCTCCCTCCAACCAGAAAACTTTTAAAATATCCTGGTGGACTTTGCAGTCCCCTAGAGATGTAAATCTCATAATGTCTTTGAAATGTTAACATCCAGAGATTTAGTGAAGCAGCATTCCAGCTGAGATCAGATCTGAACGTGTTCAAAGTTCTTTAGACCACCACAAAATTTCTTTCCTCAGTTAATATATTTAGCTCAGGAGCTAAACATTTGCAATAATTTATTTTAATGATCTGTTTCAAATTTGCATGACTCTTGACCTTTTGGGTTAACCATTTGTGATCCATTCTACTGAAGGAAATCAAAATTTTCCTCTCTAAAACCTGAAGGATGTTGAGCTGGAGAAAGTCAAATGTATGAAGACACTCTGCCGTTTTTCTGCCACCGTTTTTTCACCTAAAGATAGCCGCTTTAAAATTCTTGCATATCAGATCAGAGACAGCCTCAAATAATCTAAGAGCAGAATTTCCCCTACACATAAATTTACCTTCCCACATTTTCCCGCTTTTTGGCATTACCTCCATGGGCAGTTTTTCTTTTCCTCTTTTATTAAGTATTTATTTTAATCTTCCATCTTATCTTTTAGCATAGACGGTCAGGTGAGAAGCTGAGACCCTAGAATATGACCTGACAGATGTGGGTTACATCCCAATTGCAGGCAGCAAAACTTTCCTTATGCTGTCTTTGGGAGGGGTCTGAAACACAGAAGGACTGAATTTTTTCCCCCTCTTGGCAGACTTTGGTTAAAACAGTAAGGAGATGCTCTATTTTGTTTATTTGTACATTGATACAAACAATATAAAATCATAAGGCTTGCGATTACATTGATACTATATTATTCAAACTTATAACCACTCAGAAGAAGGGAGTAAATGGAGACTTGTATCTTTCAGTTGATTGGACATAGGCTACAGGTAAGTCAAAGACCCCCTGAAGCTACTTACTGGGAGATAGGGGGAAGCAGACCTTTTATTAACTCTCAGGAATATTGTTCAAGAATGTACAGGACTGCTTGAGCCCTGGCCACACCCTTCTCTAGGGGCTGTGACAATATGGACAGACATTAGCAGGTCTCTGTATCAATAGGAATGTTTTGTTGGTTTTTTTGTTTGTTTGTTTAGCCTTCTCTCTTACTCTAAATAAAACGATAACCAAGAATCCTAATTTCTGAAAACTATTTGTTCTCTTGTTAACTTCACAGAACATCTTAGAGGAACATGTCAAGTTTTTGTTTTTCCCCTCCCTCTTTGGGCTCCCTCTATACAATGATCCTGTGACTATGATTAAGTACATACCCATTGCTCTAATTTTCTACTTGCTTGAGAAACTTCAAAGGCTTGTTTTGGAACAATCTGGGCCTGGAGTCTCATTGAGCATAAACCACTGGTACCTGGAGACCCCGTGGCAAGATTCAGAAGTAACAGCCAGAAGGTTAATCTATAACCTGAGCACAATTGAGATAGCAACAGGCAGCTCCCCAGGTGGACACTAATTCAGGATGACCATCAAAGCAAGTCACATAGCCCTATATCCTGCACCACCTCAAATACCTCTCATAATTTCCCTATGAAATTCCCTAACCTTGACACAAAATATTAAAATGGTTTCTTTGAAATCATGAGCCACGTCTTTACCCCCATCTGCTGGCTTTTGGAAGAAACCTATCTTCCTAGCACTACATCTCATGTTCTTTCATTTCAGTCTACAAGAAATGAGAAGCAGAACTTATGATCTGCAACAAAACTATCTACTCAGATAAAGAAGGGACAGTTTATTGAAACATTTAAAAAACAAATGGTTTTAAATAATGACTATCCTGACCTCTAATAAACAAATATGCCCTACCTCCAAAAGCTTTTTGATGTGAATTTCAGAAAGGAAAACCAAGAAATAGTAATGTTTACTATTTTCCCAGCTAAAACCTGATCCACGGATTTTTTTTTAAGAGCTCTATAGTCAAACATTGGCAAAATTAAAAGATGATATTTAGAATATTCATGTATATACATATTTTGGAGGTCTCTGCTCTCTGTAAAAGCTTCTCAGTCAACTGAATCCCTTTTTCTTAAACCCTTGCCAAATATACACACTCCTTCTCTCTTGGTCTGCTTCTATTTTTGCTGACATGATTTTTGCCAAGGATAATGTATAACTTTATAGGCCTTTTGAAAAGCTTAAATTCGTTCTTTGTAATTTGAGAAGTAAATTTGCTACACTATTTTCTCTAAAATTCAGCAAGAGCTTTGGACATGTGAGACAGATAAATTTTAACTGGTTCCATTTACAAAGTTTGAATCCAACTGTCCTTTTAAACTAGTGAATTTTACTTGACTCATTGCTTAAACTTTAAAATCAAAGCCATAAAGTCTTCATGCTTGTCTGTATTTTGGGTATACATGTGTACATGTCCATTTATATATTATATATATGATGCTAAATTGACTTTCAAACTAATTGATTAATAAACTCAATTTTTTAAATGTTCATGTGACTTTAGTAAACTTAAAATTGTTAAAATTAAAATGTCTTCAGAATTGTCAGTATCAAAATATAATTCAGACATTTTGCTTTTGTGTACAGGTCAGACAAGTTTAGACTCTCTCTGATAGATGTTTCAAAGTCATAAAACTGTTGCTTCTGTGATATTTTTGATACTTGTTTGACTAGTCTGTGAGTTTATGATTGATTTTGAGCTTTTAGATTCTAGGCTCTACACAAGTCCTCATGCTAAGGCTTGAGAACACATGTGTATCCAAAGTACTGGGGCCAACAGCTGCAAAGCAGAGCCAAGTCATGACATTCTCCCTGGCAGAGATGTGCCTCCTGGCCATGCTGGGAAGGGTCAGATCCTCCAGATTTTGACTTTGCAGCTTTGTCCTTTGTCCTGGGCTCTGCATCTGGTACATAACAATTGCAATTGCTTATGAGTAGGTTTTTGATATAAATGAAGGTCACTAAGAGTTAAAATGTCCGCGAATAAGTGGCAATTAAACCAAAAAAAGAGAAACAATTCTACTTATAGAATATTTAAGAAAAGTTTGATGTGATTTTCATAAGGATAGTTATAAGAAAGACAGGAGGATGTGGATTTTATTAAAAGAAAATGATTGTCTAGTTTAGAGGTTACTTAAACATTGTATTAAATTGAGAGAAGAAAAGATGAAAATAATGAGTTAGAGAAACTGAATGGTTATACAAAATGAGAAAAGAAAAAAAAATGGGAAAAAATGTAAAAGTTATCAGAGGTTTTTGGAAATATTGTGTGGGCAAAGCTGACTGAGATAGCATGGCTCTGTTTATAAGGTTTTCTAAAATTAGGCTTAATGTTGATAATACACTGATGTAAAGACAGAATTTGTTTTTCTCTTTTGAACAATATTTTCATATAGTTTTAACAAGATAATAATAAAAAACTTTAATTTTACCTTTTGAATAAATTTTTAAAAAGAGAGGAGCAGAGGAAAGACAGATTCTACTGGTCTCATGCTAACTTTATAAAGTCTTTTGATTGTTTGGAAAACTGAGTCTCCTATCAAAGAGTAAAGTTTTTTTTTTTGCCTTTTGAAATCTTTGGATTATCACTGGTTAAATTAGTGACTGTCATTTCACAGTGACCTATCAAGTGTTGTATACCTTTAATATTTGACATACTTCGTAAAATCAAATTCAAATGGCAAATTAAGTCTTTTTGACCTCAAACTAACTTTTTGAAATTAAAAAGCTGGTATGGACATTCCAAAGCAATGCATAACTCAAAAAAACATTTTTTAAATGGGAGGTAGGAGTCTTACAAGTTCAAGAAAGACATATGAGGCATATTTATTTGATATGTTAAAATCATATAGGCAGTAATGTCAAATAAAAAATGGTATTCAGCTTTCTTTAAGTTATAGTAGTATGGATATATTATTAATATGTGTTCTAAAATTGTATGATATTCCTAAAAATCTGTTATGTTTTGGTATGTGCAGTAAATTGCTTTGTTCTGACAGATTTTTTTTTCCCAAAAGTTCTTTGCAAATCCTAAAATATATCTTTAAAGAAATTAATGGAAAAGACCATGCAAAGTATTCTTAAATACAGGTTTCTGATAACTTTGGAGCTCATATTGTTTGATTAGGAAACATCACCTAAAACTTTAATAAAAATTGATAGGTTTATAAAGATTGCTAACACAACATTAAGTAAAAAGTGAATTAATTACATGAGACTGAGCTGATGGAATACTGAAACAATTTTTATGACTTTTTATTTAAAGTATTCCTGATTATTTTCGTGGTTTTTTTTCAGAGTTAAGAAAACTTTGAGTTATTTATAGATTACAGCAATTTGGTAGAATACAGTTATGAGCAAAATTAAAACATTTACCTTTTTCATTGCCTAATTTCTACAGAATTTGAAAGCTGTTCATTAGTATTCTTAATGTACAATAATATAGTTATTTGTGTAAGTTCAATAATAATCAATTTTCCTTCGTAGCAGGATGTAATTGGAGACACTGATTATTTTACCAAGGTTTTGACTGGAATGGCATATGACCTAGGCTGCTTTGAAAATTTGAGATTGACTTTATAAAGCTAATAAACTTAGAAAAATACTGGCCTAGTATCTTGATTCCATGGTTTCCTTACAAGGTTCTTGACCTTGCAGTAAATAAAGAATGTTGCTTTCTGACAAACTCAAGAACCACAAGATACTTGGGGACCTCCAGAAGAGAGGAATTCACCCAATTCATACTGGTATTACAAGCATGTTCTAATGGTGAATCCTTAGTTTGGCTTCCTAACCTTGAGAGACTTTGAAAGTCTAATCTGAAATTTCTATGAAAAAGTTCCAGGAAAGTCAACTTAACAAGATCCTATATAGCCAATACTCTTCTTGCAGCACTTTATGCAAAGAATCAAGTCAAGTATAATGAGACTAAAGCTTATTTTGCAAATAAATTGGTCTTACTATAATTTCTCTTTGGTAGAAAAGATTGACTAGAAAGAGAAAACCTATGTTTCAGACAAAAACCTGTCATTAGATTCTAGCCCTGACCATTGTTTGGCATTTTTATTTTTTTCCTACAACTTGGACTGAATCTCAAATTATTTCCTGGCTACAAATTTCTTTAAAAGCAAATGGTATTTAATTTTTTAAATGATGCTTTTAACTGGCTCCCTAATGGAAAAGGGTTTTTTTTTCCATTCTAGCATACAAATTTTATTTTTATTATAATCCTATGTGCATTATATTTCTACTATTCAAATTATTAATGCCATGTATCTCTTACCTTTTACTTTTTCCAAGAAAACTATAATTATATCATTCAGAAGACTAGAAATGACTCAACAAGCAGCAGTGCTATATATATATATGTGTGTATATATACATATATATATATTTTTTAAGATGAAGGGTACAATTCGGGATTAGGTATACAAGTGGTCATCATACAGGTAAAGTTTGGGCCTCCTTTGTTCCCCACTTTGCCTGGTTTAAGATCAGGTACCCTTATTGATGTTGTGTACCCCAATCCCCCTCCACCCTACCCCTGGCAGCATCTCGCTACTGCCAATTCCTTTCTTATAGTATTTTGGTAAATGTTCAGGATCCACTTATGAGTGAGAACATGTGGCACTCTGTTCTTTGTTTCTGTGATAGACACTGAGTATGATAGACTAAATCCATCCAAGTGCAACAGTGCTGTATAAATCAATTACTTGACTGAGGTCTCATTTTTGTCACTCTACGATGCCATCCTAATTTGGCTTTGGGTCACCATTAAAATTCTTCCCTGATGTGTTGCTGCTTTCCACCTGACATAGGGCAGAACTATCAAGGAATGATCCTTCCTGATAAGGAAGGATACTTTGATCATCAGCGTTTTCAAGAAAAATATTTTGATCAAAGAGGGATGTGAGAAAGAAAATAAACACTTTATCTGAGAAATGTGAATCCCTTTACATTATCAGGCCCAGAGATTCATTTGAGATGTGATAGCAGCCGTATTTTATTCCTGCACCTCAACTAAATAATTAGCTTTTTTTTAAATCAATATTTTTTATTATGATAGTGCAGTACAGTTAAGGGTTAGGTATACAAATACGTTTCGTTCAGGCACCCTGTTGATAAGAGGTGTTTCCCCGTCCCCAGACAGATGTTTGCTACAGTTAATCCCATCTCCCTCCCCCTCACCATAGTTTCCCACAACTATCAGTCGTTTTCTTATAGTATTACATTGGATGTTCAAGGTCCATTATATGAGTGAGAGCTTGTGATACTCGGATCTTTGTTTCTGTGAGAGATCACTCAGTATTATAGACTCTAGTTCCATCCAGGTTGCTGCGAAATTCATGATTTTATTATTTTTTATGACTGCGTAGTATTCCATCATGTATATGTACCACATTTTTTTAATACAGTCCTTTTTTGATGGGCAGCATGGTTGCTTCCAGGTTCTTGCTATTGTGAACAATGCTGTGATAAACATACGTGTGTAGGTATGTTTTTTATAGAGTGATTTGAGTTCTTAAGGATATATTCCCAGTAGGGGGATTGCGGGGTCATATGGAAGGTTGATATTTAGAGCTTTTAGGAATTGCCACACTGCTTTCCGCAGAGGTTGCACTAGTTTACACTCCCACCAACAGTGTAGAAGTGTTCCCCTTTCGCCACACCCTCTCCAGTAGCTGTTATTTTTTGAGATGCTGATAATTGCCATTCTGACTAGTTAGGTGGTATCACAGTGTGGTTTTGATTTGCATCTCCCTGATGATTAGTGAGGTTGAGTATTTCTTCATGTGTCTATTGGCTGCTCAGATGTCTTCCTTTGTGAAGTGTCTGTTCATATCTTTTGCCCATTTTATAATGGGGTTATTTGTTTTTTTCTTTTAAGCATGTTTAAGTTCCTTGTAGATCCAAGATGTTAAACATTTGTCAGACCTGGTGTTGGCAAATACTTTTTCCCAGTCTGTAGGCTGTCTCCCTGCTCTCTTGATGGTTTCTTTGGCTTTGCAGAAACTTGTCAGTTTAATAAGGTCCCACTTGTCTATCTTCTCCCTTATGACCTGTGGATTTCAGGTTTTTTTCAGGAATTGGATGCCAGTTCCAATTTCCATGAGGGTATGTCCTTCATTTTCTAAGGTTTTTATTGTTTGAAGTTTTACATTTAGGTCTCTGATCCATTTGGAGTTAACCTTTGTGCATGGGGATAGATAGGGGTCCTGTTTCAATCTTTTGCATGTGGTCAGTCAGTTTTCCCAGCACCATTTACTGAATAGGTTCTCCTCTCCCCAGTGGTAGGTGGTGGAAGCTTTGTCGAAGATGAGTTGGTTGAGAAATTGAGGTTTTGCTACTGGAATCTCAATTCTATTCCATTGATCTATATGCCTGTTCGTATACCAATACCAAGCTGTTTTGATGATTGTAGCTTTATAGTAAAGTTTGAAGTCTGGTAATATGATACCACCTGCTTTGTTTTTTTTTTTACTGAGGATTGTTCTGGCTATTCTTGGACGTTTGTGTTTTCATATGAATTCCTGTGTTGTTTTTTCTAGGTATGAGAAGAATGTAGCTGGTAATTTGATGGGTATTGCATTGAATTTGTAGATTGCCTTAGGTAAGATGGACATCTTCACAATGTTGATTCTTCCAATCCATGAGCATGGGATATTTTTCCACTTGTTTGTGTCATCTTTGATTTCTGAGCAGTGTTTTGTAGTTTTCATTGTAAAGGTCTTTCACGTCTCTGGTTAGGAAGATGCCAAGGTATTTCATTTTTTTTGTGGCTATTGTGAATGGAATTGTGCTTTTTGTTTGGGTTTCTGTTTGTTTATTATTGGTGTAAAGAAATGTGATTGTCTTTTGCACATTTATTTTGTATCCTGAGACTTTTCCAAAGGCCTTTATCAGTGTAAGGAGGTTTTTGACAGATTCTCTTGGGTTTTCAAGGTACACAATCATATCATCTGCAAAGAGAGATAACTTGACTTCCTCTTTTCCTATTTGGATACCCCTGATTGCCTTCTCTTCTCTGATTGCTCGAGCCAGGACGTCCAATACTATATTGAACAGGAGGGGTGAGAGTGGGCATCCTTGTCTTGTTCCAGTTTTCAGGGGAAATGGTTCCAATTTTTGTCCATTTAGGAGTATGCTGGCTATGGGTTTCTCATAGACGGCTTTTACTATTTGGAGGAATGTTCTCATATGCCTAGATGTTAGAGGGTTTTTATCAAGAAGGGGTGCTGAATTTTATCAAAAGCTTTTTCTGCATCTAATGATGTAATCATGTGGTTTTTGTTTTGACATCTGTTGATGTATTTAATTACATTTATGGTTTTATGAATGTTGAACCAGCCTTGCATCCCAGGAATGAAGCCTACTTGGTCATGATGGATGATTTTTGAGATGTATTGTTGAATCTGGTTTGCTAGGATCTTGTTGAGAATTTTAGCATCTATGTTCATCAAAGATATTGGCCTGTACTTCTCTTTCTTTGTTGGATCTTTACCTGGCTTGGGTATCAATGTGATGTTGGCTTCAAAAATGATTTGGGGAGAGTTCCATCTTTTTCAGTCACCTGAAATACCTTCAGTAGGATTGGTATCAGCTCCTCCTTACATGTCTTGTAGAATTCTGCTGGAAAGCCATCTGGACCAGGGCTTTTTTTTTTTTTTGTAGGTAGTTTTCTTACTATGTAGTCGATTTCCCTTATTGTTATTGGTCTATTTGGGGTCTCAATTTCTTCTTGTTCCAACCTAGGTATGTTGTGTGAGGTCAGAAAGTCCTTCATTTCCGAAAGGTTTTCACGTTTGTTTCCATACAAGTGTATGTAGTAGTCTCCAATGATCTTTTGTATTTCTTCAGGGTGAAATGTGACTTCATCTTTTGTGTTTCTAATTGTGCTTATTTGGGTTTTTTCTCGTTTTTTCTTGGTCAGTCTAGCTAGGGGAATATCGATCTTGTTTATCCTTTCGAAGAACCAGCTTTTTGGTTCATTGATTTTTGGTATTATCTTTTTGTCTTCTATGTCCTGGATTTGGGCTTTTATTTTGGTGATCTGGATTCTTCTGCTGAAATTAGGGTTTTTGTGGTCTTGCTTTTCCAACTTCCTTAGGTGGCTTATTAGGCTGTTAATCTGTGTTCCTTCCATTTTCTTCAAGTGTGTTTGCAGGGATATAAATTCCCCTCTTACTACAGCTTTTAAGGCATCCCAGAGATTTTGGTAAGATGTTTCTTCATTTTCATTTGTTTCCAGGTATCTTTTGATCTCTGTTTTGATTTCATCATTGACCC
>NW_007249199.1:0-2397 GCF_000164805.1 Carlito syrichta
ATTAGCAAAGATTGCAATGGAATGGAATGGAGAGGAAAGGAATTGAATGAATGGAATGGAATGGAGTGGAATGGACGGAATGGAATGGAGAGGAATGCAATGGATTGGAATACATTGTAATGGAATGCAATGGAATGTGGAGGAATGGAGAGGAATGGAATGGAAAGGATTGAATATGAATTGAATGGAATGAAATCGAATGGTTTAGTGGAAAGGAATGGAAAGAAATGGAATGGAATGAAATTGAATGGAATGGAGAGGAATGTAATGGAAGAGAGTGAGGTGGAATGGAAAGGAGTTGAAATTAATGGAATGGAGAGGAATAGAATGGAAGGGAATGGAGAGGAATAGAATGGAATGGAATGGAATGGAATGGAGTGGCATGGAATGGTGTAAAATGGAATGGAGAGAAATGGAATTGAATGGAATGGAGAGGAATAGAATGGAATGGAGAGGAAAAGAATGGAATGGAATGGAATGGCATGGAATGGAATGGAATGGAATAAAATGGAATGGAGATAAATGCAATTGAATGGAATGGAGAGGAATAGAATGGAATGGAGTGGAATGAAATGGAATGGCGTAGAATGGAATGGAATAAAATAGAATGGCGAGGAATGGAATGGAGAGGAATGTAATGGAATGCAATAAAATTGAATCAAATAGAATAGAATAGAATGGTGTGAAATGAATTGAATGGAGTTGATTGGAATGGAATGGAATCGAAACGAATGAATGGAATGGAGTGGAATGGAATGTAGGGGAATGCAGGTGAGGGTAATTGAATGGAATGGAATTGAATGGAAAGGAATTTGGCATAATGGAGAGAAATGGACTGGAGAGGAATGAAGGGAAATCGAATGTAGAGCAATTGAATGGAGTGGAGTATTATGGATTGAAATGCAATGAAATTGAATAGAGAGAAATGGAATTGAATGGAATGACTTGGAGGAGAATGGAATGGAATGGAGAGGAATGGAATGGAATGGAGATAAATGGAATGGAATGGAGAGGAATGACATTGAATGGAATGGAGAGGAATGGAATGGAGAGGAATAGAATGGAAATCAATGGAGTGGAATGGAATGGAATGGAGAGGATTGGAGTGGAATGGAGAGTATTGAAACAGAATGGAATGGAGAGGAAAGGAATGGAGACGATTTGAATGTATTTTTATGCACAGCAATGGAAAATACTTGAAAGGAATGGAATGGAATGCAATGAAATGGAATGGAATGGAGAAGAATGGAATAGAACTGAATGTAGCGGAATGGAATGGAATGGAACATATTGGAATATAAAGGATAGGAATGGAATGGAATGGAGAAGAATGGAAGAAAAAGGAATGGAATGGAATAGAGAGGAATGGAATGGAGTGGAGTATGGATTGGAATGGAATGGAATGGAAAGAAGAACAATGGAATGGATTGGAGGACAATGGAATGGAATGGAGAGGAATGGAATGTAAAGGAGAGAAGTGGAATGGAATGGAATTGAATGGAATGTAAAGCAATGGAATGGAGAGGAATGGGATGGAATAGAATGGAATGGATTGGAAAGGAGAGGAATGGAATGGAGAGGAATGGAGTGGAATGGAGAGTAATGAAATGGAAAGGAATGGAGAAGAATGGAATGGAGACGTTTTGAATGCAATGTAATGCACAGCAATGGATAATACTGAATGGAATGGAAAGAAATGTAAAGGATAGGAATGTATTGGATGGCATGGAATGGAATGGAATGGAAAGGAATGGATGGAATGGAGTGGAATGGAATGGAGAGGAATGCAATTGAAGTTATTGGAATGGAATGGAATGGAATGGAATGGAGAGGAATGGAATGGAATGAAGAGAAATGTAATGGAGAAGAATGTAGTGAAATGGAATGAAGAGGAGAGGAATGCAGAAGAACGGAAAGGAGAGGAATGAATTGGAATCGAGAAGAATGGAATGGAGAGGAATAGAATGGAATGGAATGGAAAGGAATTTAGAGTAATGGAATGGAGTGGAAAGGAATGGAATGGAGAGGAATGGCGAGGAAAGGAATAGAAAGGATCGGATAATAATTGACTGGAATGGAATGGAATGGAGTGAAATGGAATGGACAGGAAAGGAATGGAATGGAATGGAATAGAGAAGAATGGATGGAAATAGATTGTAGAAGAATGGAATGGAATGGAATGGATTAGCAAAGATTGCAATGGAATGGAATGGAGAGGAAAGGAATTGAATGAATGGAATGGAGTGGAATGGGATGGAATGGAATGGAGAGGAATGCAATGGATTGGAATGCATTGTAATGGAATGCAATGGAATGTGAAGGAATGAAGATGAATGGAATGGAAAGGATTGAAGATGAATCGAATGGAATAAAATGGAATGGTGTAGCGGAGAGGAA
>NW_007249199.1:2990-4058 GCF_000164805.1 Carlito syrichta
TGGAATGGAAGAAAGAGGAATTGAATGGAATGGAATGGAGCAAAGAAATGGAATTGAGAGGAATGGAATGGAATGGAGAGGAATGGAATGCAATGGAGAGACACGGATTGGAATGCAGAGGAATGGAAATGAATGGAATGGAAAGTAATGGAATGGAGAGGAATGGAAAAGAACTGAATGTAGCTTCATGGAATGGAATGGAATGGAATAGACAGTAAAGGGTAGGAATGGAATTGAATGGAGAAGAATGGAGGGAAATGGATTGGGTAGGAATGGAATGGAATGGATTAGCGTGGATTGGAATGGAATGGAGAGAAAAGGAATTGAATGGAATGGAATGGAGTGGAATGTGATAGAAGGGAATGGAGAGAAATGGAATGGAATGGAATACATTGGAATGGAATGGAATGGAATGTGGAGGAATGGAGAAGAATGGAAAGGAAAAGATTGGGGAAGAATTGAATGGAATGAAATGGAATGGAGTGTAGTGGAGAGGAAAGGAAAGGAATGGAACGGAAAGAAACTCAATGGAATTGAAATGAATGTAATGGAAAAGAGTGAGGTGGAATGGAAAGGAGTTGAAATGAATAGAATGGAGAGGAATAAAATCAAATGGAATAGAGAGGAAAGGAATGGAATGAATGGAGTGGAATGGAGTGGTGTGGAATGGAATGGAATAAAATGGAATGTAGAAGATTGGAATGCAATGAAATGGAATTGAATCAAATAAAATCGAATTAAATGGGGTGAAATGAATTGAATGTAGATGATTGGAATGGAATGGAATGGAGAGGAATGGAATGGGTGGTGTAGAATGGAATGGAAAGGGAATGGATGGAATGGAGTGGAGTGGCATTTAGAGGAATGCAAGGAAGGGTAATGGAAGGCAATGCAATGAAATGTGGAGCAATGGAATGAAATGGAGAGAAATGGACTGGAGAGGAATGGAGCGAAATCGAAAGGAGAGGAATGGAATGGAGTTGAGTAGTATGGATTGGAATGGAATGGAATTGACTGGAGGAGAATGGAATGGAATGGAGAGGATTGAAGTGGAATGGAGAGAAACGG
>NW_007249200.1:0-725 GCF_000164805.1 Carlito syrichta
AAGAGATTCTGTTGAGTAAATTTTCTTGATTTCCCTGTTGCCTGCCCACTCATTGTTATGGGACACACAGAGAATGTCTGTGAACTTGTCAGCAGCACTCAACACCATGATAACAACAGTGAAACATATTGACTGAAGATAACCAGTTGATCAGCTTTCCTGACCTCCTGTGTATGCCCAGGCATTGTCATGGGGTGTACAAAGATGAAATGATCAGTCCTGCATTGAGACTCTGCACTATCTAGAAGAAGAAAAGAAGACTGTGTACTAGACCAGCAGGTGTTACCAGGGTGACGATGACAAAGTCCAAAGGGGAATTTGAATGCAGTGTGTTGGAGTTGTGGAATGAGGAAGATGGTGGAGGGCTGAGTAGGAATCCAACTGAGAAGAGTGAATGAAAACCATTGGAAGTGTTGATTTTGGCCTTTGTACCAAATTAATTTTGTTCTCTTACCTTATTTGTCACTTTTTTGCTGGACCTCCTGTCTTTTCACACCTCTCATTCTACCCTTATACCTTAAAATGAGGAAGCAAATAACCACAAAGCAGAAAATGATGTCAAGGAAACAAGTTCTAGACTCTCTCTGGTGGTCACTGCTCAGTAAATTCCTTCTTTATTCTAAGCCAATACAATGTCCATGTCAAGAAGAATGGAAAGACTCAGCCTCACCTTTGGTCACATTTGTGGTATGGATGAGGCGCTGAGGGAGAGCAGGTGAAATGAG
>NW_007249200.1:1919-2467 GCF_000164805.1 Carlito syrichta
CAGGCCCCTGCTGGGGGCTGAAGGCAGCAGAGGTCATTCGGTGGTGAGAAGTGAAGAAGGCTAGTGGGTGTTGTGAGTCTGGGGATGGGGAGTTAGGTGATCACATGCCCATCTGGCAGAAGTGGTGAGACTGTGAATGAGCCTAGACTGCAGGCTCCTATGTCATGTTCCTTTGCCCCATTGAATATCACTTACAAAACATGGATTCCATGATAAAACCATCAAGAATTTCAAGGTGGTGACCAAAGGCCTTTCAGCTCAAAGTATGGGCCCTTCTGGATGGGAAGTCCGCGTGATGGTGCTGGTCACGTGCCCTGAGTGTGTAGCTCTCATCTGTGAAATTAGTTGACAAATTGGAACATGTTCATATTCTCCAGAAGTCTTTCCTTTTGAGGAAACACCTGTCTGTCTGTTGCCTCTCTGTTCTCCTCTCCATCCTCTAAATCTAAGGTTTTATAAACATTTTAGAGAACTTACCCTTACTATAAGATAATTAGAATTTTTTTTTTTTTTTTTTTTTTTTTTTTTAAGTTGGAGTCTCACTCTGT
>NW_007249200.1:2487-3445 GCF_000164805.1 Carlito syrichta
CCTATGCTTGCACTCAGGCCCCTGTTGGGGGCTGAAGGCAGCAGAGGTCATTCAGTGGTGAGAAGTGAAGAAGGCTAGTGGGTGTTGTGAGTCTGGGGATGGGGAGTTAGGTGATCACATGCCCATCTGGCAGAAGTGGTGAGACTGTGAATGAGCCTAGACTGCAGGCTCCTATGTCATGTTCCTTTGCCCCATTGGATATCACTTACAAAACATGGATTCCATGATAAAACCATCAAGAATTTCAAGGTGGTGACCAAAGGCCTTTCAGCTCAAAGTATGGGCCCTTCTGGATGGGAAGTCCGCGTGATGGTGCTGGTCACGTGCCCTGAGTGTGTAGCTCTCATCTGTGAAATTAGTTGACAAATTGGAACATGTTCATATTCTCCAGAAGTCTTTCCTTTTGAGGAAACACCTGTCTGTCTGTTGCCTCTCTGTTCTCCTCTCCATCCTCTAAATCTAAGGTTTTATAAACATTTTAGAGAACTTACCCTTACTATAAGATAATTAGAATTTTGCTGTTTGAGTCAGTCAAACCTGAGTTTGTATGTTGGAAGCTTGGCTCTGCTGCCTCCTAGCTTGTGGCCTTGGGCAAGTTTCTTAACCTCCATAGGCTGTAGATATTTTGTTTCTAAAAATATTTGAATAACGTCCTCGCAGACATTCATGAGCATTCACTAAAATTTCACTAAAATAGTACATGTAAGTCGTTCAGTAAATGGTGTGGCATCTATTTGGGCCAGTGGTTCCCACACTTTAATTTGCTTTAGGGTCACTTGTGCAGTTAAAATGCAGATTGCTGCATCATATTTCTAGAGATTCTGATTCAGTAGTCTTGGAATGGGACTGAAAAGTCTACAGTTATGGATTGTCAGACCCATTCACATAAACAGAATGATTATTTCTCTTTGGTGAATATTTTTAGTTTATGTTTCTTAACTGATTATTTTCAGAGTCA
>NW_007249200.1:3583-5570 GCF_000164805.1 Carlito syrichta
AAATATTTATATGCATCACCATTATTTATTTATGTATTATTTGGAAATCTTCCAAACACACTTTTGGAAAATAATAAGGAAAACAACAATAAGGCAATATATATATACACACACGTGTGCACATGTGGAAGAAAGAACGAAAATCACATAAACTTTATATTTGGCAAATCAGGAGATACAGATCTCTAGATTTCAAAATGTAGTTTATGAAGGCTAACAAGAAACATTTGGAAGTGAGCAGAAGACAAGTAGCAGGAAGTGTCAAGCAAGACTTATGCCCAGTAGGGTTAGATTTCAGGAAAGTCAGTGCAAAGACTTCCTTGGGGAGGATGGACATCTTAACACTGCTGATTCTTTCATCCCATGAGAATGGAATAGTTTTCCATTTGTTTGTGTCATCTTTGATTTCTTTGAGTAATGTTTTGTAGTTTTCATTGTAACTGTCTTTGACTTCTCTGGGTAGCAAGATGCCAAGGTATTTCATTTTTTTGGTCCAACACAATCTTAAAGGGCAGATAATTAATCTACATCAAAGCATAGAAAATTAAGAAAGCCATCCAATTCTCTTTTATCATAGCAATAAGATATTAATATCAAAGCCTGACAAAGATGTCATCAAAAAATAAGATTAGAGACCAATTATATTTATTAATATTGATAAAGAAATTCTAAATAAAAAATTAGCAAACAGAATACCCTAAAACAATTATTTATAATAATGAAATAGAGTTTATTCTAGGAATTTGAGATCTTCCCTGTATTTAATACGGAAAATTTGTTTATGTAATTCATTTCATTAATAGATCTAAAGAGAAAAAATACATGATGGACCATAGATGCTAAAATATACATCTTTTTTACTAAAGTAAGTTATCTAACTGGGGATAGGTAGTTTCTGTTTTATGAGAAATATATTTGTATCTCAGCTCCAAATCTGGCCCCTTAATGAGAAAATTAAAGATAGTCCCACTGAATTCCAGAAAATATAGGAATGCCTGTTGTAACTACTGTCTGACATTGTGCTAAATTGCTAATAAGAGAAAGAAAATCATAAAAATTAGAAAAGAGAGGACAAAACTACTGCTATTTGAAGATTTATTCATTCAAGAAGTATTTATTGAGTCCCGCTATAGTCTAGGTATTGGTAAGAAGAGATACTAAAATTTTCTTGTTTATGGAACTACATTTCTGTAACATGACATTACATGATTTACAGGGGGAAATTCCCCCCCAAAACAGAATTGTTTTTTGGAGGGTGGGCCCCTTGAAGTACAGGCTTCCCCCACCGGGTAAGTGTTCTAGGAACCATTAACATCAGTATAGCAGGTAGCATTGTTGTGAGAGACTGTGTTTGGTTTCATTGAATTTTTAAAAATTTAATTTAATTTAATTTTAAAGGTGTGGGATACAAGTCAGGATTGTGTACATAAGTGGTTTAGGTACAGGTGAAGTTTTGGACCTCCCATTGGGTAAATTTTTTTTTGCAGATTATTTTAACAGGTTTACCCATTTTATGAGGGCAAATTATGAGTGCACCTGTGCATACCTCATTGTTAAGCAGTTTTTAACTAAAAGCAACATGACCCCCATGCCCCACTCTCCCTATGCACCCAGTCTTGCCCCAAGTGACTTTTTTGGTTCCCTGTATGAAAAAAGTCCTCAAAATGAAATGTGTTGCTGATGTGGAAGAGGTGAAACAAAAAACAGCAGAAGCCCTAAAAAGCATCAAAACTGACAAGTTCAGAAACTGTCTTGAGCAGTAGAAAAAGTATCTTGAGAGGTGTATTGTATCAAATGGAGAGTACTTTGAAGGTGACTGAAGTTTAAATATGTAAGGATAAATACACAATTTTTAATAAATAAATTCCATAATTTTTTTTATTTCCTCCCTCATAATACACAAACACTAAGGGAATTGAGTAAAAAACTACCGCAACTATGCAATTTTAGCATAAAATTAGAGCCAGAAACCAATAACTTTCATATA
>NW_007249201.1:0-16523 GCF_000164805.1 Carlito syrichta
CAATTCGCCTAAACAAAGTAGCTATGAAAGGAAAAATCCTAAAGGCAGCAAGAGAAAAAGGCCAGACTACCTACCAGGGAAAACCAATTAGAATAGCAGCAGATTTATCCACAGAAACCCTTCAGGCCAGGAGAGCCTGGAGCCCGATCTTCAAAGTTCTAAAAGAGAAACAATTTCAACAAAGAATAATCTACCCAAACTAAGCATCATTAGTGAGGGAGACTTGAAATCTTTTCCAGACATCCCTAAGAACCTACACTGCCACCAGACCACCTCTACAAGAAGCACTTAAGAAAGTACTGAACACAGAAGAAAAAGAAAAAAGAACAACAGCATTCTTCACAAGAGTACAGGCAAAAGATTAAAAACACACGAACCAACTCCAAAACCCAAAGAAAGACAACAAACAAACAGGAACAACTCTGTAAGAACCTTATGACAGGGATCAACTCTTGCATTTCAACTATTAGCCTAAGTGTGAACGGACTAAATGCTCCACTGAAAAGACACAGAATGGCAAAATGGATAAAATATCACCAGGCAACAATCTATTGCCTTCAAGAGACTCACCTCACTAGAAAGGACACCCACAGACTCAAAGTAAGAGGATGGGAAACAAACTTTCAGGTGAACGGAATACAAAAGAAAGGAGGAGTAGCGATCTTAATTTCAGACAAAATATCCTTCAAGCTATTAAAAATCAAAAAAGATACAGAAGGCCACTACATAATGATAAAAGGCTCACTCCATCACAAAGAAATATCTATCCTAAACATATATGCACCCAACATAGGTGCACCAACTTTCAAAAAGCAACTTCTTGGAAAACTAAAGAAAGATATCGACTCTAACACTATCATAACTGAGGACTTTAATACCCACTCACAACCCTAGACAGATCATCAGGACAAAAAATAAGCAAGGAGATCCGGAACCTCAATGTGACTTTGGACCAAATGGACTTAATTGATACCTACAGAACACTCCATCCAAAGACCACAGAATACACATTCTACTCATCACCACATGGAACATATTCTAAGATCGACCACATACTCGGCCATAAATCAAGCATAAGAAAATTCAAAAGGACCGAAATTCTACCAAACACCTTCTCGGACCACAGTGGAATAAAAATAAACATTGACGCCAACAAAGTCCCCCCAAAACCTCCAAAGACATGGACACTAAACAACATGATGCTAAACAACTCCTGGGTCAATGACGAAATCAAAACAGGGATCAAAAGATACCTGGAAACAAATGAAAATGAAGAAACATCTTACCAAAATCTCTGGGATGCCCTGAAAGCTGTAGTAAGAGGGGAATTTATATCCCTACAAACACACATGAAGAAAATGGAAGGAACAGAAACTCACAACCTAACAAGCCACCTAAAGAAGCTGGAAAAGCAAGACCACAAAAATCCTAATTTAAGCAGAAGAATACAGATCACCAAAATAAAAGCCCAAATTCAGGACATAGAAGACAAAAAGATAATACAAAAAATCAATGAAACAAAAAGCTGGTTCAAAAGAATAAACAAAATTGATGGTCCCATAGCTAGACTGACCAAGAAAAAATGAGAAATAAACCAAATAATCCCAATCAGAAACACAAAAGATGAAGTCACATCTGACCCTGAAGAAATACAAAAGATCATTAGAGACTACTACGTACACTTGTATGGAAACAAACTTGAAAACCTTAAGGAAATGGAGGACTTTCTGACCTCACACAACCTACCTAGGTTGAAACAAGAAGAAATTGAGACCCTAAATAAACCAATAACAATCAAGGAAATCGACTACGTAATAAGAAAACTTCCTACAAAAAAAAGCCCTGGACCAGATGGCTATCCAGCAGAATTCTACAAGACATTTAAGGAGGAGCTGATACCAATCCTACTGAAGGTATTCCAGGCAATTGAAAAAGATGGAACACTCCCCAAATCATTTTAGGAAGCCAACATCACATTGATACCCAAGCCAGGTAAAGATCCAACAAAGAAAGAGAACTACAGGCCAATATTTTTGATGAACATAGACGCTAAAATTCTCAACAAGATCCTAGCAACCTGGATTCAGCAATACATCTCAAAAATCATCCACCATGACCAAGTAGGCTTCACTCCTGGGATGCAAGGGTGGTTCAACATTCGTAAAACCATAAATGTTACTAAATACATCAACGGATGTCAAAACAAAAACCACATGATTATATCATTAGATGCAGAAAAAGCTTTTGATAAAATCCAGCACCCCTTCTTGATAAAAACCCTTGAACATCTAGGCATACGGGGAACATACCTCAAGATAGTAAAAGCCATCTATGAGAAACCCACAGCCAGCATACTCCTAAATGGACAAAAATTAGAACCATTTCCCCTGAAAACTGGAACAAGACAAGGATGCCCACTCTCACCCCTCCTGTTCAACATAATATTGGAAGTCCTGGCTCGAGCAATCAGAGAACAGAAGGCAATCAGGGGTAACCAAATAGGAAAAGAGGAAGTCAAGTTATCTCTCTTTGCAGATGATATGATTGTGTACCTTGAAAACCCAAGAGAATCTGTCAAAAACTTCCTTACACTGATAAAGGCCTTTGGCAAAGTCTCAGGATACAAAATAAATGTACAAAAGACAATCGCATTTCTCTACACCAATAATAAACAAACAGAAACCCAAATAAAAAACACAATTCCATTCACAATAGCCACAAAAAAAATGAAATACCTTGGCATCTTCCTAACCAGAGACGTGAAAGATCTTTACAAGGAAAACTACAAAAAACTGCTCAAAGAAATCAAAGTTGACACAAACAAGTGGAAAAATATCCCATGCTCATAGATCGGAAGAATCAACATTGTGCAGATGTCCATCTTACCTAAGGCAATCTACAAATTCAATGCAATACCCATCAAATTACCAGCAACATTCTTCTCAGACCTAGAAAAAACAATGCAGGAATTCATATGGAAACACAAACATCCAAGAATAGCCAGAACAATCCTCAGCAAAAAAAAAAAAAAAAAAAAGCAGGTGGTATCACATTACCAGACTTCAAACTTTACTATAAAGTTACAATCATCAAAACAGCTTGGTATTGGTATAGGAACAGGCATATAGATCAATGGAATAGAATTGAGATTCCAGAAGCAAAACCTCAATTTCTCAACCAACTAATCTTCGACAAAGCCTCCACCACCTACCACTGGGGAGAGGAGAACCTATTCAGTAAATGGTACTGGGAAAATTGGCTGACCACATGCAGAAGATTGAAACAGGACCCCTATCTATCCCCATGCACAAAGGTTAATTCCAAATGGATCAGAGACCTAAATGTAAAACCTCAAACCATAAGAACCTTAGAAAGTGAAGGAAATACTCTTGGAAATCAGAACTGGCATTCAATTCCTGAACAAAACCCAAAACCCACAGCTCATAAGAGAGAAAATAGACAAGTGGGACCTTATTAAACTGATAAGCTTCTGCAAGCCAAAGAAACCATCAAGAGAGCAGGGAGACAGCCTACAGACTGGGGAAAAATATTTGCCAACACCAGTTCTGACAAAGGGTTAACATCCTGGATCTACAAGGAACTCAAATGTGCTGAAAAGAAAAAAACAAACAACCCCATTATAAAATGGGCAAAAGATATGAACAGACACTTCACAAAGGAAGACATCCGAGCAGCCTACAAACACATGAAGAAATGTTCAACCTCACTAATCATCAGGGAGATGCAAATCAAAACCACACTGAGATACCACCTAATCCCAGTCAGAATGGCAATTATCAACAACTCAAAAAATAACAGCTGCTGGAGAGGGTGTGGTGAAAAGGGAACACTTCTACACTGTTGGTGGGAGTGTAAACTAGTGCAACCTCTGTGGAAAGCAGTGTGGCAATTCCTAAAAGCTCTAAATACCAACCTCCCATATGACCCCGCAATCCCCCTACTGGGAATATATCCTGAAGAACACAAATCACTCTATAAAAAAGATACCTGCACACGCATGTTTATTGCAGCATTGTTCACAATAGCAAGAACCTGAAAAGAGCCATGCTGCCTGTCAAAAGAGGACTGGATTAAAAAAATGTGGTACATATACACGATGGAATACTACACAGTCATAAAAAGAACAAAATCATGAATTCTGCAGCAACCTGGATGGAACTAGCGTCTATAATACTGAGTGACCTCTCACAGAAACAAAAATCCGAGTATCACATGTTCTCACTCATATAATTGACCTTAAACATCCAATGCAATACTGTACGAAAATGACTGACAGTACTGGGAAACTATGGTGGGGGGAGGCAGATGGGATTAACAGTAGCAAATATCTGTCTGGGAACGGGGAAACACCCCATATCCACAGGGTGCCTTAATGAAACGCAATTGTATACCTAACCCTTAACTGTACCCCACAACTTCATAATAAAAAATAAATAAATAATTTTTTTAATAATGCCATCACATATCTGGGCTTGGTGGCTCAGCCTGTAATCCCGTGCCTTTGGGAGGCTGAGGTTAGTGGATTGCCTGAGCCTGCAGGTTCGAGACCCGCCTCGGCAACGAGACCTCATCTCTACAATAAATCAAAAAATCAGTTGGGCGTGGTAGTGCATGCCTGTAATTCCGGCTACTTGGAAGTCTGAGGCGGAAGGATTGCCGGAGCCCAGCAAGTCGAGGCTGCGGTGGCTGGGAGTGGCCACTGCACTCCAGTCCAGGCGACAGAATGAGACTGCAACTCAAAAAAAAAAAAAAAAAAAAAAATGCCATCACAGAAAAAAAAAAAACTATAAATTCAATTATGTCAATTGCAAAATAGAAATAACAATAACTAAATAAGATTTGATTTAAATTGGATTGCCCAACTAAGAAAAAAATAAAATGTGCTAATTACATAAAATTTGCTTAATACGTTCAGTATGGAATTATTTAAGTTTTTGAAATATTTTGTAAGCTCCCTGAAATTGTATAGAAAGCATTCTTATAATCCCTGAACTGGTCATATAAAGACTACTTTGTAATCTTTGGAACAAGAACAATCTATATAGTCTAGCATGCATAAAAAGCGAGAAAAAAACAAAAGATTTTTTGAAAACAGTGATCCAAAAAAAGGAAGCATTTATATATATCTATAGTATGGAAGTCAATCTAATAGAGAAACCGAACAGTGGTGTCAGTGTAAAACATCTTACAAGAGAGCATAGTATTGGAATGACATCATATATGACCTGAAAAAACAGAAAAGTAAAATTAAAGTTCTATGTAGAAGTGATGGACAGATGTTAATGAATACTGCATAGAGCTAAAAATGAAGATCTTATTGTGTTGACAGGGTGGATTCATAAGAGTCTAGGTGATACATGCCACTTACCCCTATGCTGATCATGAAACCAAAAACAAACAAACAAAACAAAATCACAATGAACAAAAAATGGAAAAGAAATGTAAATTTTCTACAGGCTGGTTGCAGGAATTTAAGACCTCGGTGGCTCAGCGTGTAATCCCGTACCTTTGGGAGGCTGAGGTGAGTGGATTGCCTGAGCCCATGGGTTCGAGACCCACCTGGGCAGCGAGACCTCATCTCTACAATAAATCCAAAAAAAAAATCAGCCAGGTGTGGTAGCACATGCCTGTAATTCCAGCTACTTGGAAGGCTGAAGCGGAAAGATCGCTGGAGCCCAGCAGGTCGAGGCTGCGGTGGCAGGGAGCGGCCACTGCACTCCAGTCTGGGTGACAGAGTTAGACTCCAACTCAAAAATAAATAAATAAATAAATAAATAAATAAATAAATAAATAAATTTTTAAAGATTGGTAGTGACAAAGTGTCTGCTGATCATGAAGCAGTGAAGAAATTTATTGATAAGTTTGCCAAAGTCACTGCTGATTAAAAATCAGATGCCATGGTAGTTTACACCTATAGTCCCAGCTACTTGGGAGTCTGAGTCAGGAGGATTGCTTGAGCACAGGAGTTTGAGGCTGTGATGAGCTATGATCATGCCACTGTATTCTACCTGGGGCAGAGCAAAATCCTGTTTCTAAATTCAAAAGCGGAAAAAAAAAAAACAAAGCAAAACTGATGCCAACAGAAGTCTACAATGCTGATGATACAACACTGTTCTGGCATTGTTGCCTCAAGAAGACACTGACTACAGCTGATGAGACACCCTTGCAAGAATGAAGGATGCTCAGGACAGAATGACTGTGCTGAAATGTGCTACTGCAGCTGGCACACCTGAGTGTAACCTTGCTGTGACAGGCAAAAGCTGTGTCCTCAACAATTTTCAAGGAGTAAATTATTTTATCAGAGCCAATATTATGCTAAAAGTAGACAGATTTAAGAGCTGTCTTTTTCTATTGGTTTCACAGACTTTGTGTTCCAGTGGTGCATGCTCACTGCAGGGAAGCTAGACTGGATCCAACTGAAAAGTTTTGTTATTTTCTTGACAATTACTTTGCTCATCTCCAGCTGAAATCCTCACTAAATATTATGCTCATGCCATGTACTTTCCCCTAACTGTGACTTCATTAGTTCAGTCATGTGACCCGTGTATCCTTACATCAATAAAAAATAAATATAAACACACTCTCTTGAATAACCTGTTAGCAGCATGAGAGGGAGGTAAGGATGTGCAGTGTTTTCAAAACGAGTTTAGCATGGAGAATGCCATATATGCTATTGCCATGCTTGCAACACAGTGACTGCACACACAGTTGTGATGGCTTACACAACTCCAGCCTGAGACTGTGTTGAGTGAAAAGGATGAACGAATTGGTGACTTTGAAGGATTCTGGATGTCAGGTGGAAGAAAAAATGCTGACTACCTTACTTATGAAAAAATATATACCTTCAGAGTCCCTGGGTAAACTGGAAGAAGAGGATATTGAACAAGATTTTAACATCAATAGTTAGGCTTCAGTTGTTTACACATGGACCAGTGGTGAGATACAGAAATCTGAATCAAGGCTATTATGACCATAATGATGATGAAGATCATGTTGTTAGCACTGTGGGAAAAGCTCCTGTGGTCAACGTGGTGAAAACATATGATGGGATTATTGAAGAGCTAGAGCAGCATGCATTCATAACAGGACAATAATCTGTGGCAGTTTTTGAAATCAAAGAAAGACTTCCAATGCAAAAGTCATTGTTACTGAGGCAGATGACACTGGAGGAAAGATTTATTAAAGTATCCAGCTCTAGCTGAATGCTTCCTCATCTTTAGAAGATCCACTTCCTGGTTCCTCAACAGCTTCTGATGTTTATCTCACCTAAAATAAAATACAGCTGACAGTTGTTACCTTTTAATCAAAACCCAGCATCATAGGTGGAGCTGAAAGCCATCGTTTGTCGTCACTGTTGTCTGACAGCCGATGACAGTGTTCTGGTGAAGCTACAGTGTGCTCAGTTATCCTGAACATATGATATTTTACTGTATTAATGGCATGTTATGTTTTTTACTTGTTTGAATAAATGTAATAAAATGATTGCTTATGGTTGCGTGTAAATTCAGAGTCAGAAGTGACAGCAATGATGTGCAACCACAGCTTGTCCACATGAGTTGCTGAGATAACACCCCCTCTGCTTTCTGATGGTTCAACGTACCCATTATTTGTTTCATACATAAAATTATTTTTAAATATCCTGTAGGCCGGGCTTGGTGGCTCAGTCTCTAATCCCAGCAATTTGGGAGGCCAAGGTGAGTGGATTGCCTGAGCCCATGGGTTTGAGACCAGCCCAGGCAACTTGGTGAGACCTTGTCACTACATTAAATGAAAAATTAGCTGAGCATGGTAGCGTGTGTCTGTAGTTCCAGCGACTTGAAAGCTGCAGCAGAAACTTCGCTGGAGTCCAGCATCTCGATGCTGGGGTGGCCATGAATGTGCCACTGCACTCCAGCCTGGACAACAGAGTGAGACTCCAACTCAAAAATTAAAAAATAAAAATATCCTATAAAACAGCCTTTAGGCTATGTGTATAAGGCATATAAAAACATAAATATATCTCACATTTATATGTGAATCCTATCCCAAAGATATCTCATTATGTATATACATATATTCCAAAGTGAACAAAACTGAAATTTGAAACATTCCTGTTCCCAAACATTTGGACAAGAGACATTCATTACCGTATGTAATAATAATGTATCTGACAGCGACACAATCAGCATAGGTGACCACTGGAAACGGAGCATCACAAACCCCCCCATGAGTCCCCCTCATCCCCTCATCCCAAATCACCACCCTCTTCCCCAAAGTTAGCAAAATATTCTCCCTTCTGAATTCATTTTTCTTGTTTTAAAACTTTACTTACATGTAACCAGACAGAATGTACTGTTTTAAGTTAGTCTAATTATTTTGCAAGTTCCATACACTTTTTATGAAACTGTAATCATTATTATATTATTATTATTTGAGTCAGAGTATCATTCTGTTGCCCAGGCTGGGGTGGTTTGACATGATCACAGCCACCACAGTCTTGACCTGCTGGGTTCAGGCGATCCTTCTGCCTCAGCCTTCCAAGTAACAGGGACTGCAGGTGTGTGTCACCATGCCCAGCTAATTTTATCTATATTGTAGAAACAAGGTCTCACCAAGCAATCCAGGATGTCTCAAATGTAATTAATTTTATAGAGAAATCCTTTATTAAAATTATTTATATATCTCATTTTATGTATTATTTTTGTTATTGATGCCCATTTGGGTTGTTTGCAGTTTAGAGAAATACCGAATGCTGCTGCTTTGAACACTCTTTACATGGTGACCACATGCAGGCATTTCTATTGCAGATAAACCTGAGAGTGGACAGTTGGGTCATAGGGTATGCTTATGTTCATATTTAGGATACACCACTGAGGAGTTTTGAAGGTGGTTTTAATCATTTACACCCACAACACAGCAGGGTGAGAAAGTTTCAGTTACTTGACATGCTCTCCACAAATTCATTCTGCAGTTATTTTTATCACATTGTAGGTTAAATGTGCATTTTCCTGATGAATAAGAATGTGAAGAGACTTTTCATATACTTGTTGGCTGTTTGCTTAACTTCATGTGAAATTCCTAGTCAAATGATTGTCCATTTTTCTAGTGAATTACGTTTTTTTTAATCAATTTATGGAAGTTAGTTGCATATCCTAGATGTGAGGCTTTCACCAGATGTGTTTCTCCTCATTTGTTTCTTGCTTTTTTACTCTCTTGAATATGTGCTTTAATGAAAAGCTCTTAATTTGAATAAATTTCAATTTATCATTTTTTCTTCTTTTAATGGTTCATTCACTTTTTTTCCTAAGAAATGTTTGCCTGTGTCAAGGTTGTGAAAATATATTTTTATATGATTAACTACAAATATTGTTTTAAATGTTCACATTTAGACTTAAAACTCATCTGTCATTGAAATGTATTGATAGTGTGAGCTAGGAGTCAGAGTTCATTTCTTTCCCATTTGGTCATTATGTTATGGTCCAAGTAATGCTAAGCAGCTCCCCTTGATACTGATAAATCAAAGGAGCAGGGAGATGGTAGAAAGAAGTTTATTTCTGGTTGAATCCAGGGAGCAGACCCAGACTTGAGGTCTTTCTAAAATGGTTCTGCTCACCCTCCAGGTTTTTACAGTTCACTTTTATAAGTCCAGAGTTGTCAATATGTATACATTAGCCATGTGACCAACAGAGCATTGTATATAACTTGAGTTTCAGCTGCATTTATCCAGTGACATTTTTCAGTTCAGACTTCCTGGCACCGGGTATCAAAGATATCTCATAGCTTTTACCAGTAGTGCCCAGCAGAAGCGTTAATCAAGCTTACCATAGAGTAAAGGCAGTTTATAAGATCTGAGACATCAAGCATTACATAAAAGTTATACAAACCACAAAACTTATTATTACATTGATACAAAAGGTATACAAATTGCAAGGGCTTACAATTACATGGATACAATCTTATTCAAACTTGTAAACACTCAGAAAGAGTGTAAAAGAGACCACTTATTTGTTGGCAGAGAGAAGTAGAGAGAAGTAGAATCCACCACCCATCTACCTCGTCCAGAACAGAAAACTCTAACTTACTCCAGCAGTGTTGGAGAGGCCTTGGCAATAACCCCCCAAGACAAAGACTCACGTTGGACTCCCATGAGGCTCCTGGCAGCAGCAGCCATCTGCAGTAGCCCTCATACACCCCAGGGGCTCTGTCCTCAGATGGGCTGCTTCCCCCACCTCAACCCCTCCACAGACACTTGTCCTGAACACCCACTCCCACAGGGCTTCCCCCAAGACCCAGGCGGGGAAGGGCAGGGGAATGCAGTGCCTTATTACAGTCCAATACTTTCATCCCTTTAAAAAAGCAAAATGTGGTCATCATTAGAAATCATGAGGCTTTATGGACAAGTCCCACAGACGAACAAAATACACCCTCAACCAGAGTATACTAATTTTGTGAAGTTACATATCCGGTGTGTTGTTCTCTTCTTACCTGGAGACATGATTACTATTAAGTCAGTGTGCCAGTGCCATGGGAAAGATGCAAAGAATTTCACAAGGAGTCACTGAGAAAAAAGTATATTTAGAAGACAAATTAGAGAAAAACAGTTTGATCCATCTCCTCAAGGTGCAAGTGGGGTCCAAACACTGAAAAAGCATTTGGTGCTGAATATTTGAAGCTGACTGTTTCTAAGGCTTCCTCTAAAAGGCAGGGAACAGGAGCATTTTTGTGAAATATAACACTGGCGGGGCAGGGTGGTTGTTTTCATGGCAATTCACTGACCAGTATGGCAGCGACCAGAGTTTCAGAGAGTTGATCACGTAGACAGGGAGAGTAGTCCAAGGATGCAAAACAGTTTCAAGACACAAATATTATTTTTAAATGTCCTTGGATTTAGTGAACAAAAGACATTTAGCTGGGAGTGTGCTGATCACGGAAAAATAGAAAGAGGGGTGGAGCCAAAAACATGAGCCAACACCAAGCCTCCTGCCCACAATGCTTGAGGTAACCCCACTTTGGCTTTTTTTGTCCTTCATGCTTTTTTTAAAGTTAGAGTCTCACTCTGTCACCCAGGATAGAGTGCAGTGGCATGCTCATGGCCTCCACAGCCTCAGCCTGTTGGGCTCAGGTGATCCTTCTGCCTTGGCCTTCCAAATAGCTAGAACTACAGGCATGCACTACCATGCCTGGCTAATTTTTTTATTTGTTGTAGAGACGAGGTCTCACCAATTTGCCCAGGCTGGTCTCAAACCCCTGGGCTCAGGCAATCCTCTTGCCTCAGCCTCCCAAAGTGCTGGGTTGACAGGCTTGAACCCCCACTCTCAGCCTTTTATCCTTTCTGTTACAAACATAATGTGAAGGGGTATTGTACACAGTGTGCAGAGACCTTGTCCACACTAGCTGTCTGTGTTCACCATGGTTATTCAGAGAATCAGAATTGGTTCCTGGGATGCTGAAGGCTGAGCATGATGTCCTGCTCTCTACAACCCAGAGACCCAGAAAAACCAGTGGTAAGGCTCAGGTGGAGTCCAGAGGCCCAAGAACCAGGAGAGCCATGAGGTCAACCCCAGGGCAAGAACAAGAAAGGATCGATGTCCCAGCTGAAGCAGCGAAGAGAAAATTCTACCTCCTCTATCATTTTTTACCCCTTCAAGCCCTCAGTGGACTGAGTGCCACCTACCCACATTATGGAAAAGCCTCTGCTTACTCAGTCACCAAGCCACATGCCAGTGTTTTCCAGAAATATCCTCACAGACACACCAGAAGCCATGTTGAACCAGTATCTGGGCATCTCATGGCCCAGTCACATTGACACAGGAGATGAACCATCACACTGTTTTTAATCTAGAAAATTGAGATTCATTCATCCATTTATCAGACACTTAAAGAAAGCTTACTTATGCCACCTGGCATGGCTAGAGGCTTTAGATGTATAGCAGTATATTGCTTATTTATTGCATCATGTGAATTATCCCACATTTTCAGCCTTAAAACACCCACTTTAATTTGCTTACCATATCTGTGGATCAGAAATTTGAAAAGAACACTTCAGAATGTTTGTTTTTGCTCTATGATGTCAGGGTTCTTGGAAAGAGGACTGGAATGCCGGGTGACTCAATGGCTCAGTCAAGAATCCTCTAGTGCTGTGTGGCCCAATACAGCAGCCACCAGCCTAGGTGCTATATAAATTCATATTAAGCCAAATGATATAAAGTTGACATTTGTGCTTCTCAGTCACACTAGCCACGTTTAAGTGCTGAGTGGGCACATGCGAGTATTTGGGAGTGCTGTTGGTCTGCAGATCTAGGGCCATCCTCACTCCCTGGCACTTGGTTGGGACCTCAGCCAGGAGCTATCAGCTGGGCCACCTTCAGCTGGTCTTTCCATGTGCTTGTGTTTCTCACATCTTGAGGGTGTTAGACTTCTCACATGCGACTCAGGGATCCAAATCTGAATTTCCCAAAAGAACCAGGTGGAGTCATCCATCTGTATGACCCAGCTATGGAAATGACAGGGCATTGTTTCTGTTATAATCAGCTGGCCAACCAGTCATGAAGGTGGGCCCAGCACCAAGGGGAGGGGATGCAGACCTTACAACTCAATGGAGTTCATGCCAAAGAAGTGCAGATCTGTTGTAAAACTTCTGCAGTTAGGGAGCAAAGCAAGCCAGGCCCCTCCGTGAGTGTGAGCTCTATGTTGGAGACAGAAACAGGGGTTAGGGGTGAGAATAGCCAGGTCAAGGCTTGATGGGGCTGAGTCCCCTCCTGTGGGGGCCACACCCTCCCCTTGAAGCAGGCACCGCCCCCTCCTCCTACTAGAGGTTGTGCTGCCATCCATGTGGGCATCACCCAAAGTGGGGCCAGGTGCCTCCACGGATGGCCTGGAGGGGCCACGGTATCACCATACAGAGGGTTCTCCTGGGCTCCTGGGTGATTCTGCTGCTCTGGAGTTACCAGTTTTGGGGGAAAAACTGCACAATTCTAGGTCCTCAATCAGTTTGAGAATTACATTTAAAGGAGTAGAAAAAAAGGAAGGCAAGTGGGGGATCCCAGATCACAGGAGGGTTGCTTTGAGGTTTTGGCACTATTGCAGTGATTGGGATGGATGTGTCTGAGCCCTCCTGCAAGGAACTCCTGTTGTCCAGTGCTGGGACTGACTCTGTGGGACCACTGCTAAAATAAAGGGTAGCCGACCATGGTATACTTTCCTAAGTCAAGAGGTAGCACTAAGCTGGAAGAAGGATAAGGATGCCTGTCATTGCTTCCTGGTGTGGGAAGAAGATAGATTTTGCCCCATGGGAAGATAAGATCAATCCTGCACAAACATGGCTTTGCTGAGTCAATGACACAGCAGCAACAAGTGACTTCTGCAGGATAGAAACACATCACATGTCCTCTGGGTATTGTTTCCCCTTCAGTCTCTCCTCACTCTCCATCTTTATTCCCTCATGCATGAGGAAACTTCCACAAACCATGAACCTTCTCGTTTGGTGTCAACTTAATCCTAATTGGTATTAAGTCTGACTTCATTGGGATTTTTTTGTTTTGATTTTTCTTTTTCTTTTTATTTCTTCCTTTTCTTTCTGAACTTTTGTCAGGCACTGACAGCTCTCTGATTCTCCCAACCATCCTCTGAGGCAAGCATTATTATCACCTCTAGTTCTCAATTGGGGACACAGGATCCCTGGATTCTTCCAGGTCCCACAGCAGGAAGAAGTAGAAGAAGGGTTCATACCTACACCAGCTGAACTCTAGAGCTGTGCTTTGAGCAGCCACTCTCTGTTGCCTCCCCAACTCTTGACTATCTAATTTCAGAAAGAATCACATAGATGTGATCGTCCTGTGCTCTGCTGGGAAGTTCTTAAGATGTCGCAAAATACAACCCTGTGTCTCCTTGCCAAGGGTGTCTGGCAAGTGGACTTCTGAAAACTGATGTAAATGACTGGACGTGGGACTTCGTGGGATTCTTCGAAAACATAAAGAGCTTCTATAAAGTTTTAGAATTAAGAGTGTGGTAGAAAAAAAAGGGTGATGCTAACTTATGGTTAGATGGATCAATGGAACAGAAAATTCAAAAAGACTCAACTGCATGGAAAATTTTATGGAAATTGCTTTGTAACATTACAAACGAATACAATCCAAATGGATAATAATAAAATTATTTTTAAAAGATACATTTCCATGTCTTAGAAATGTAAACATTATTGCAGGATGATTTCACACAAACTTAGAACAATGTCATATCACGTTTCACTGCTCTGCACTCTATTTTTCTGTATTCATGGCCATTTCTAAGGATTGTGCTTGGTTACCAAATTAGAACTGTTCTGCAATGATGCTGCAATTATTCAGAAAACAACCCTGTCACAGAATGCAGTTTACAATGATAAAAGCAATTCACAGCACAGAAGCACAGTGTAACTCCTTTTAAATTCTAGTACTGAATAAACTCTTTTTAAATTTTTTCAGAAAAGGACAATCATGATAAATAATGGAACTAGCTGTTACAAAAACAAACACATACTCTTTCATGACTATCCCCTGCAGGCTGGTGGCTGTGCCCTGGCTGGCATGCAACGTGTGTTTTTCCAGAAGGTTGCAGGCAGCTGGACTTAAGTTAATGGATTCCATTGACTTTCATATATGAAAGTCAATGGAATCCATTAACTTACACCCAGTAGATCTAAATGTCAACAGTTTTGCTAATCATTAAAAAGCCAAACCTTATAATACAGCTAAAATGCTCCCAATCATGGCCATAGTCAAATATGTTAATCCGCAGCCACCTGGCTTATTTTATTCTCAAAGCATTTTTATAACAATGTACCTAATTAATATCTCAAAATATCCTTGCAGTAAGCCTAAGTGCCCATGAAGGGACAGAGCTTCCACATTCCAACTGGTTCCTCCCATGGCCCCTCAGCACACATATCAGGTAAGGACTGGCGACACTGTGACTTCACGCATTTTTCACTGTGGCAAACCACACATAAAAGTTGCCATTTTAAGCATCCCACAAAATTTTATAATTAAGAGTGTGGTAACAAAAAAGTGTGGTGTGAATGCATGGTTGTACCAGGCAAACACCTGAGCAGCATCAAGTACAATCCCACACTGGGCACTGCACACCAGGCATCTCCCAGCCCAACATATGGCTCTGCTCCTGCCTCTCTGAATCCGACAGCTCTGGGGACTCCCCATAATGGAATCACGGATTGTCTTTTGTGTCTGCCCAATTTTGCTCAGCACAGCACCTTCAGGGTTCATCCACACCGCATGTATCAGAATTCCCTTCCTTTTAAGGCTAAATGCATTCCATTGTGTATATGCAGCATGTGAACACACGAGATGTTTCTATTGCTTGTTCCTGGGAATTATGCCACTGTGAACACTGATGCACACCTCTCTCTTCCTGTTCCTGCTTTCAGCTCTTCTGCACACATGTCCCATTCTGATTTTCTGAGGAACTGCCACCCTTTTCCACAGTGGCTGCACTGTTTTCCATTCCCACCCACCATGTACATGAGTTTCAATCTCTCCAGCCCTCACCAATGCTCATTGTATTCTGTTTTTTTCCCCAATATCAGCTATCCTGACAGTGTGAAGTGGTGTCCCACTGCAGCCATGACCTGTGTTTCCCTGATGATGACTGGCCCAATGGGACTGGGGTCTACATAACACTGGAATCTCTGAGAGAATAGAAGGTCATTAACTGAGACTGTCTTCTGATGTTCATGGTGAGGAAATAATTTAGTAAAGGGCAGTGAGGGCAATGGAGTCAGAAATGCCTTGCAAAAGGAATTTAAAAGTCAGGATTTCAAAATGTCCTGTGCATTCCTTTCTGACAAGAACTGACAACAGTAAGTAAAAAAGTACTTAAGCATGAAAGATTTGCTTTTCTCTGAACTTTTCTTACAAAGAAGAGGTAATTTTTTATCATGATCAAGAATATTTGATTCAGTACAACTCCCTAGAATATACAGAGTTCACCAACTAAAGCCACGTAAGGCTAAAGTGAAGCCTGTTTATGATGTGTCTGTGTGGAAACAGAACACTGGACAAATCTGAGCTCTAGCCTGTGTCAGAAGCTCAAATGCAGAGCAGTCTGGAAAGGAATGCATGTAAATGCACAACCCATTCAATAGTGGTTATACATTCAGAACAAAAATCCACACAGCAGCAATCAGAAGCACAAATGGAAACCACATGAAGTCTGGTGTACCTACTTCCACCCTGGCATCCTAGCCCCGATCCCAGTTCCGTGTGGACACGGCCGGTGGTGCTCGCCACTACTTGAGCAAGTAGGGCTTCTGGAGCACCCAGGACACAGCATGAGTCCAGAAACTATTTGCTGTGGTGGGAGAAACGCTCTGAGGCCCGAGTGTGTTAAGATCAACAACTTCCCACTTACGTACGAACACATCTGGATATGACCATGATCAAAATACCCCAAGAGCGACCATGATGACTTTTCTGACATCACTGTTTGAATCAACACACTCACTGCAGTGTCCTGGGCATGTGTTCCTT
>NW_007249202.1:0-1281 GCF_000164805.1 Carlito syrichta
TCTCCATTCCATACCATTCCTCTCCATTCTGTTTCATTAAATACCATACCTCTCCCATCCATTCCACTCCACTCCACTCCACTCCATTCCATTCCATTCCATTCCATTCCATTCTTCTCCCTTCCATACCTATGTATTCCTTTCCATTCCATTTCATTGAATACCATTCGATTCCATTCCTTTCCCCTCCATTCCATTCCTCTCCATTCTATTCCATTCTTTTCTTCAAAATCCCCTTCTCTTCCATTCCATTCCACTCTATTCCATTCCTCTCCTTTCCAATCCTTTCCATTCAAGTTCATTTCTCTCCAATTCATCCCTTTCCATTACATTCCTCTCAATTATATTCCATTCCTTTCCAATCCATTCCATTGCAATTGTCTCTATTCCTTTAGATTCCATTCCATTCCATTCCTCTCCATTCTATTCCATAACATTTATCCCATTCCAGTCCATTCCTCTCCATTCCATTCCTCTCCATTCCATTCCATTCCATTCATCTCCATTCCATTCCACCACTCATCATTTTTTCCATTACTCTCTATTCCATTTCATTCCATTTCATTTCATTCTTCTCCATTCCATTCCATTCCATTCCTTTACATTCCAATCTCTTCCACTTCTCTCCATATCATTTCATTCCCTTCCAATCTATTTCATTCTGTTCCAATATCTCCATTCATTTTCATTCCATTCCTCTCCATTATTCTCCATTCCATTCCTCTTCATTCTTCTCCATTCCATTCAATTCAATTCCATTTTATTCCCCTCCTTTAAATACTATTCCATTTCATTCCATTCCATTCCATTCTCATTCATTCCTCTCTATTCAATTGCATTACATTCCATTCGATTCCATTCCATTACAACACTCTCAATTCAATTGAATTTCATCCAATTCCATTACATTCCCCTCCATTCCATTACATTTCAGTCCTCACAACTCCATTCCATTCCATTTCTTTCCATTCCTCTCCATTCCATTGCATTCCATTCCATTGCTCTCTCTTCCTTTCCATTAAATTCTTTCCACTCCTTTCCATGACATTCCATTGTATAGCTCTCCACTCCATTCCTTTCCTCTCCTTTCCATTCCATTTCACTCCATTAAATTCCAATCTACTATATTCCATTCTATTCCTTTCCATTCCATTGCATTCCAATCCATTCCATTCCATTGCATTCCATTCCTCTTCATTCCATTTCTCTCCATTCCATTCGTCTCCATTCCATTCCATTACATGCCTTTCCATTCCACTCCACTCCATTCCATTTCTCTCT
>NW_007249202.1:1735-3030 GCF_000164805.1 Carlito syrichta
CAAATCCATTCCTCTCCATTCCAATCCAGTCCTCTTCATTCCTTTCCATTCATCTTCTTCCATTCCATTTCTCTTCACTACATTCTATTCCACTGTATTCCATTCCATTTTACTCCATTCCATTTATCTCCAATCCTCTTAATTCCATTCCATTCCATTCCTCCTTATTACATTCCATTCCATTCCAATCCATTCCACTCCGCTCCATTCCATTCTACTCCATTCTTCTCCATTCCATCCTCTCCTTTTCATTCCTTTCCTCTTCTTTCCTTTCCATTCCTCTCTATTCCATTCTATTCCATTCCTCTCCATTCCACTCCATTACATTTCTTTCAATTCATTCATTTTCATTCCATTCTTCTCCATTCCATTCAATTCCACTTCATTTCATTCAGGTCCATTCCATTCCATTCCATTCCACTCCATTCAATTCCATTCCTTTCCATTCCTCTCAATCCCTATGCATTCAATTATATTCCTCTCAATTCCTCTCCATTCCATTCCACTTCATTCCTATCCATTCCATTCAATTCCAATCCAGTCCTTTCCTTTCCATTTCATTCCTATCCATTGCATTCAATTCGAATCCATTTCTAACTTTTCCATTCCATTCCATTCTTCTCCTTTCCATTCCACTCCACTCCATTCCATTTCTTTCCTCTACATTCCATTACATTCCAATCATTCCATTCCATTTTCTCCTTTCCCTTCCATTCAATTTCATTCCATTTCATTCCTCTCCATTTAATTTCACTACATACCTCTCTATTCCTTTCCTCCCCATTACATTCCTCTCCATTACATTCCTTTCCATTTCCTACCTGTCGGATACATTCCATTCCATTCCATTCCTCTCCATTCCATTCCTCTCCATTCCATTTCATTCCTCTCCATTCCTTTCCATTTCTCCACTCCCTTCCATCATATTCCTCTCCATTCCAGTCCATTCCATTACCTTTCATTCCGTTCGATTCGATTCAATTCGATTCCTTCCATTCCATCCCATTCCACTTCATTCAATTCCCCTCCATTTCATTCTCTCCATTCCATTCCATTCCATTTCATTCCTATTCTCTCCATTCCTTTGGATTCCTTTCCAACCATTCCTCTCCATTCTATTCCATAAGATTCATTCCATTCCAATCCGTTCCTCTCCATTCCATTCGATTTCTCTCCATTCAATTCCATTACTCTCCATTCCTTTCCATTACTCTCCATTCCATTTCATTTCATTTTATTCTGTACCTTTCCATTCCATTTCATTCCATTCCATTCCATTCCATTCCATTCCATTC
>NW_007249203.1:0-1115 GCF_000164805.1 Carlito syrichta
AGAGTACAAATAGTTCCTAATACATAATAAAGTTTCAATAAATGTTTTATTTTTAATGAAAAAAGAAAAATTAAATAGACATCTTTATAAGGTTTTAATTTCAAGACAATATGCATAAAAGAATCTAAATTAAAGGATCTACAAATTAAAAGTTTTATAAATGAAGTATTCAATGCCAACTCACCTTAACCTGTAGTTTAAGTATAAAATGTCTCATTTTTGTGACTGCAAATGCATTATGAAGCCAAGGTCATAATACCTATGCTTTCATATCAAGAGAAAAACAGTTTGCCCTTTTGTTGAAGAAAGGACTAGCAATTTTCAAGAGATAACAAGGGCTATGTTCCCATCACAAGTAAATGCTTTGGACTCAAAGGACCTAGTCAAAATGGGTTCCTTATAGTAGACTTTGGAGAAAATATTCACTCCAAACTCAGTGTTAGGGGATTAAATCTCTAGAAGGCAACAAGTCCATGTGGACACAGTAATAAAGGTTGGGTTCACCTCACATTTAAAAAGATGTCTTGGGAACAGAAGATGTTGGAAAAAAGTTTCATTCAGTGCAGAGCAATGTCCCACAGGAAAAAGACATGGTCAGGACTAGAATAATAAGAAGAAATGTGCCAACTGAGCAGATAAACGAAACTGTAAATATCTCCTCTGCTGTTGTCCCTCAGCTTACACAACTCTGAGGTGGATGAAATGTGTAGTTTCTTTGATTCCCAAATTTGGCTTGGGTATCTTTGTCTCGATTTCTCCTACTTTTTTGTCTCTCTACAGAGCTTCATCTCCATCACCAACCATCCAGAGAGGAACTCACACTTCCACATGGAGACCTGCCTTTCAGAAAACCCTGCAAGGTGAGTCCAAGAGCCCAGTAGATACTGTAGGAAGGGGCTAGGGAGAACAGAACTCATGAACATGGACCTGAGGTCACCTGAGAGCCAACACAGCCCAGTCCAGAGCAGAGAGATAGCTGGGGTTGTTTGCTTGCTTGCTTAATTGTCTGATACATGTGTTTATTTACAATATCAAAAATATAAGTAAACAATAAACTCAGTAATGTAAGGTAATTATTGACCATTCAATAGTGGTAGTGGAAGCCTAATGAGAGG
>NW_007249203.1:1894-3145 GCF_000164805.1 Carlito syrichta
TAGACTCGCTGCTATATTTTTATAGTCTTTAAGGTTTTGACAATCTCATCTTAAATGTGTGACCTATTTTAATGTCATTAAGTTATTGCCACTATATATATTTTTTGTGAGAAAGCAGGATTTACTGAGAGGACACAAAAGCTCCTACAGTGGGAGGGAACCCGAGGTGGTTGCTCACTACTTTATATCAACTATTCCATATTTTCTCACTATATTCTTCCATACAATTACTTGAAAACACTATGCTTAGCCTATCTGCATTCTCTTTGCTATTGTTTGGTTCATAAGATCTTAGCTTCTTGTAAAACCTCTCTTTCTATACATATACATTCATACAATGTTTAGACAAAAGCATGACTATTATCCCATGCATATCACAAATGTGTATGTTAGTATCCTTCATAGTTTGTCTTTCTTTTTTTTTTTTTTACTTTTTTGTTTTTTTTTAAAAAAATATTTATTTATTATAGAGCTGTTGGGTACAAGTGAGGGTTAACCACATGAGTAGGCTGCATGCAGGCGAAGGTTAGGCTTCTAGGTGAACTTCACTCCCCTGGTAGTGGGCCAGGTACCCTTTGTGTTATATGTGACCCCACCCTCCCACATGCCTCCCTGCTCTAGCAGTACCCAGCAACTGATCTTCCTTATGTTTCTTATTATAACAATGACATAAAAATAATTTATGATGTTTTTGTTAAGATTGTTGTTCTCACTAGTAAGATGGATGGCTTTTCCCCCTGGGGAAACTGAGCAATGAAATGTTTGGCTTACTCTTGGGGAGGGTGAAAGAGAACAGGGATGGCAATAAACAAAACATAATTCACTGGACAAACCCCTCCATGATAAATGAGCAGGCCCAGAATGTCAGTAGCTCTGGAATGGAAAACATGAGTCATTGAATATCGTGTATTTTTAATATTTATAGTTGTATTCAGCTTAGATACAGTTCTGCCAGAAAAATTAGGGGTACCCCCTTTGTTACCTGTTTAAAACTTCCATCCCTCCTAGAGATAATATTTCCACCCCCACAGAAATGACATCTCTTCTGTGCCAAAACACTTTGTGATTGAGATCCGAACAGCATAAGCAAATGATAAACCAACAAACTATTATGAAAATGTACAAAGTACCACAAATTTGGGCACTTTTCATATGACACAGTAGAAGACTTGTTTTTCCTGTGCCTATTCCATGTTTATACCAAATTACTTATACATGATCTGACAGCAGATGTGCAGCCTTTCTCATGTT
>NW_007249204.1:0-1341 GCF_000164805.1 Carlito syrichta
GCTACCTAGCTAGCCAGCTGTCTAGCCAGCAGACTTAACTAGGTTACTTACGTAGATAGCCAGTTGACTAGCAGGCTGATCTTACTGCCTATCTACATAGCTAGACTGATGGATAACCAGCTGAGTTAAATAGCTAGCTAACTACATAGCCTGCTGGCTTGCTAGCTGACTTAATTACCTAGCTACTTATATATCCAGTTGGCTAGGGAGCTGATTTAACTAGGTTACTTACCTAGCTAGCTAACTGGCTAGCCAGCTGACTTAAATAGCTAGCTATCCAGCTAGGCAGCTGGCTAGCCTGCTGACTTAGCTCACTGACTTAACTAGCTAGATAGCTGACTTAACTGGCTGACTTAACCTGTTAGCTACCTAGCTAGCCAACTTTCTTACCACCTGGCTTAGCTAGCTAGCCAACTGACTTAACTAGCTGACTGAACTAGCTAGCTAGCTGACATAACTAGCTGATTTATCTAGCTAGCTTCCGAGCTAGCCAGCTGACTTAACTAGCTGAAATAACTAGCTAGCCTGATGTTTAGCCTTCTGACAAATAGCTTTTTAACTAACTAACCAGCTGGATAGCCAACTGACTTAACGAGCTGACTTAACTAGCTAGCTAGCTTGTTTCCAGCTGGCTAAACAAGCTGAGTTAACCAGCTAGTCAACTGTCTATCCAGCTGACTTAACTAGCTGGCAGGCTATCTAGCATGTTGAATAACCAACTGAATTACCTAGCTGACTTAAGCTAGCAAGCTAGCTAGCCATCTCACTTAAGTAGCAAGCGACCAACCTAGCCAGCAGGCAAGCCAACTGACTTCACTTGCTGACTTTCACAGCTAGCCTGCTGGCTAGCAAGCAGGCTTTTTAGCTAGCTACCTTCATAGCCAGCTGGCTAGACAGTTGACTAAAGCATCTGGCTTAGCTAGCTATCCAGTAGGCTAACCAACTTACTTAACTCAAAAATATCACTATCTATCCAGGTAGCTATCTAGTTGACTTAACTAGCTAGCTACCTACCTTGCCAGTTGGCTATCCATCTCTCTTATCTAGCTGAATTAACCAGATAGACAGGTGGCTAGCCAACTGACTTAACTACCTGGCTACCTAGCTAACCAGTTGGCCAGCTAGCTGATTTAATTAGCTGAATTAACTAGCTAGCTCCCTAGCAAGACAGCTGACTTAAATAATTGACTAACTAGCTAGCTACTTTGTTACCAGCTGATTTAACCCGTTAGAAAACTAGCTAGCTACCTAGCTAACAAGCTGATTTAAATAGTTAGCTGCGACAAACTTCAGAGAAACCTGATGAGTGCTGAGTTCCAGGCGCCCTATCCCCTGCCCTGA